>NC_087177.1:19950259-19962759 GCF_035594125.1 Scylla paramamosain
CCCGACAAACTTAAAATAGCTAAAGTGATTCCAATATTTAAGTCGGGTGATGTTGACGATGAAAATAATTATAGACCAATATCTATATTACCATCTATTAGCAAGATATTTGAAAAAGCTATTGTTCAAAGATTAAGGAGGTTCCTGGAAGATTTTGATCTAATATCAAATAATCAGTTCGGTTTTCGTAATAACATGTCAACTGAAAAAGCCATAATGCAATTTACAAGTAAAATTTACAGTAATTTGGAAAGGAAACGTTATGTAGCAGGCATATTCTTAGACCTTTCGAAAGCCTTTGATACACTGAATCATGCAATTTTACTTGATAAGCTCTACAATAGTGGAGTAAGAGGAACACCATTAAAATTATTAGAAAGTTATCTAACTAATAGGAACACCATTAAAATTATTAGAAAGTTATCTAACTAATAGGAAACAATCAGTATACTGTAATAAAAAATCATCACAACTAAAAGTTATTCACACAGGAGTTCCTCAAGGGTCAATACTGGGCCCATTGCTCTTTTTGACATATATAAATGATATCTCTAATGCCTCTGAAAAATTTAATTATGTATTATTTGCTGATGATACAAATCTTCTTTTACATGATGATAACTTAAATAATTTGCATACTGCCTTGAATACTGAATTAGAGAAAATTAGTAAATGGGTATCTGCTAACAAATTAAAGGTAAATGTTACAAAAACAAATTATATATTATTTCAAAATCGATCTGTGGAACATAGAATGAGGACAGTTTATATGGAAGGATGTGAATTGAAAAGGGTTTCATGTACAAAATTTTTAGGGGTTTTAATTGATGAGAATTTAAACTGGAAAAACCATATACAATCACTCTGTTTGAAATTGTCAAAAATTTGTGGGGTATTGTACAAAATTCGTCGTAACCTAACAATTGATGCCTTGAAAAATCTATATTACTCACTATGTTATCCTCATTTTATATATTGTTTATCATTATGGGGTTGTACATGGCCTTCAGTTGTAAAAGAAATTATTGTAATGCAGAAAAAGATTTTAAGAACCATTACATTCAAAAGAAAACATGACTCCACACAGTTTTTGTTCACTGAATTGAAATTACTGAAATTTGATTACCTATTGCAATACTTTTGTCTTTTATCTGTTTATAATGACTTAAATGAAATTAGGAGTACCAGGAAATTGTTTAGATATATTCATCATAGCCAAGGAACTAGAGGAAATAATATCAACTTGATTTGTCCATAACATAGAACAACATTGTATAAATTTTCAATACATTGCTTTGGACCTACGTGTTGGAACGCTTTACCTGATGATTTGAAGACTATAACTAATTTCAATATATTCAAAAGTAAACTTAAAAAACATTTTCATAAATTGCAAAGTCTATCAATTAATGCACAATAATGTCAAATGCAGTTCTTTTTTTTTTATGGAAAGGTGTGATTATTAATGTCATGATTGTCTGTAGGATGTAAGTTTTTGTCTTAAATTGTTTGTAATATAATTATTAATCTTAATTTATTACCTATTGCCGTCATGGAAACATGTATTACTGTAATTAATCTATGTCATGTCTGCTTAAGAGCTTAGCTCAGCAGACTAATGCCTCAACAATACCTGTACATAACTGTTCATTGTATATACTGGTGATATGGCAATAAACTAAACTAAACTAAACTAAACTAAACTAAACTACTACTACTACTACTACTACTACTACTAGCATAATTCACTAGGAGACACACGCGCTCTTCCACAAACACAACAGACATTACTATTGAAGGGTGATTCACACTGCTGCATCACGTCTCCGCTTCATGACGTCACGTCACCGTTCCGTCAAGCGTGCCATGTATATCACAGTGTTCGTCACATCACCGTCTCATCACGTCTCGTCAGTGTTCTGTCATCAGCCGCATTAGTTTCCGCTCATCCCTCGAGTAGGTATGACACAAAGGTTCGAGTTGAAGAAGTTTGCAGTAATTGCACTTGTATTGGATGAAGAGGAAGAATACAGCCGTAAAAAGAAGAGATTATAGTACATAAAGCCTTGAGGAAAAGAAAAATCGAAGATGAATAGTGGACTCTCTACAAGGAATTGGAAGATGATGAAGTAACATTCTTCCAATACTTCAGATGTCAAGATTCAAGTTCAACTATTTGTTGAATAAGATAGAGAGAGAGAGATCTCAAAAAAGACACTGCTTTTCGGGAGTCAATTACCCGAAAAGAAAGACTGGCTGTGTGCTCAAGGCAACTATATCCTTTTATTTCTACATTAGGCTAATACATAACAAAAAATTGTATAAGAAAGACTAATTCAAGTATATTCTTTTATTTCTACATTAGGCTAATACATAACAAAAAAGTATATCCTTTTATTTTTATATTCGGCTAATATATAACAAAAAAAATTGTTTGAGGAAGACTGCTTCAAGAAAGTATATCCTTTTATTTCTACACTAGCCTAGTATATCACAAAAAATTTGTATGAGAAAGACTGCTTAAAGTATATCCTTTCATTTCTACTTTAGGCTGGTACATAACAAAAATTTGTATGGGAAAGACTGGTTTAAGGCAAGTATCCTTTTATTTCTATATTAGGCTAGTGCAAAACAAAACATTGTATGAGAAATACTGGCTGTGTGCTTCAGGTAAGTATCATCATATTGTCTAACAAGCTCAATCAGTTTTTCATCCATGATGAAAAGGTACTTTTGGTTCCTGCGGCTGCTGGTCAGTGACTGACCGTTGGCGGGGCGTCGTTCACACTATCGGCACGGCACCGTCATGTCACGTCAAAATATTCTTGGAAAGAATCCATGACGTGACGGTGCCGTGATGTGATGGTGACGTGACGGTGACGAACCGACTGAACAGATCCATTGGATTACATGTAAGAAATTCTGACGGAACGGTGACGTGATGTGATGAGACGGAGACGTGATGAATACTGTGACTGGGCCTTAAGAGAGGCGCACCAATATGGCGTATCTGGCGGGTGGCTTCAGGGGTTCCGAGATGGCGGCTAGTATGACGTCACATTCTTCGTCACGTCGACTGGTCGAGGCGGCGCTGACGTCACGGAAGAGGCCTTCCGCCATCTTGGAATCTTGGATTTGAAGGCTATGTTACTATTATTCCTGTCATTATTATTATTTTTAGTGATATTAGTGATGATTATTATTTATCATTATTTTTAAATGTTTTATTTATTATTATCATTGAGAGCTATTGTATTGTAAATCGTAATATTATTTACTACTACTACTACTACTACTACTACTACTACTATTACTACTATTACTACTTTCAGAGCTGAGGGTAGCGAGTTACGGCCACGCAGTATTACCACATCCACAACCCTCCCATTGGCAACACTGTCCCACGCTCCCTCTAGACCAAAATCTCTAAAAGAGGATGACCAAGACTCAGTAAGGAAAGCCAGAAGTTCACCAGTAGAGCGGCCTTGACGGAACCCATACTTGTGATCAGATAGAAGGTTGTGAAGTGATAGATGTTTAAGAATCTTACTGTTGAGGATAGATTCAAAAACTTTAGATAAGCAGGAAATTAAAGCAATAGGACGGTAGTTTGAGGGATTAGAGCGGTCACCCTTCTTAGGAACAGGTTGAATGTAGGCAAACTTCCAGCAAGAAGGAATGGTAGATGTTGACAGACAGAGCTGAAAGAGTTTGACTAGGGAAGGTGCAAGCACGGAGGCACAGTTTCGGAGAACAATAGGAGGGACCCCATCAGGTCCATAAGCCTTCCGAGGGTTTAGGCCAGCGAGGTAATGGAAAACATCATTGCGAAGAATTTTAATACGTGGCATGAAGTAGTCAGAGGGTGGAGGAGAGGGAGCAACAAGCCCAGAATCATCCAAGGTAGAGTTTTTAGCAAAGGTTTGAGCAAAGAGTTCAGCTTTAGAAATAGATGTGATAGCAGTGGTGCCATCTGGTTGAAGTAGAGGAGGGAAAGAAGAAGAAGCAAAGTTATTGGAGATATTTTTGGCTAGATGCCAGAAATCATGAGGGGAGTTAGATCTTGAAAGTTTTTGACATTTTCTGTTAATGAAGGAGTTTTTGGCTAGTTGGAGAACAGACTTGGCTTGGTTCTGGGCAGAAATATAAAGTGCATGAGATTCTGGTGATGGAAGGCTTAAGTACCTTTTGTGGGCCACCTCTCTATCATGTATAGCACGAGAACAAGCTGTGTTAAACCAAGGTTTAGAAGGTTTAGGACGAGAAAAAGAGTGAGGAATGTACGCCTCCATGCCAGACACTATCACCTCTGTTATGCGCTCAGCACACAAAGACGGGTCTCTGACACGGAAGCAGTAGTCATTCCAAGGAAAATCAGCAAAATACCTCCTCAGGTCCCCCCAACTAGCAGAGGCAAAACGCCAGAGGCACCTTCGCTTAGGGGGATCCTGAGAAGGGATTGGAGTGATAGGACAAGATAAAGATATGAGATTGTGATCGGAGGAGCCCAACGGAGAAGAAAGGGTGATAGCATAAGCAGAAGGATTAGAGGTCAGGAAAAGGTCAAGAATGTTGGGCGTATCTCCAAGACGGTCAGCAATACGAGTAGGGTGTTGCACCAATTGCTCTAGGTCATGGAGGATAGCAAAGTTGTAGGCTAGTTCACCAGGATGGTCAGTGAAGGGAGAGGAAAGCCAAAGCTGGTGGTGAACATTGAAGTCTCCAAGAATGGAGATCTCTGCAAAAGGGAAGAGGGTCAGAATGTGCTCCACTTTGGAAGTTAAGTAGTCAAAGAATTTCTTATAGTCAGAGGAGTTAGGAGAGAGGTATACAGCACAGATAAATTTTGTATGAGAATGACTCTGTAGTCGTAGCCAGATGGTGGAAAACTCGGAAGATTCAAGAGCGTGGGCACGAGAGCAGGTTAAGTCATTGCGCACATAAACGCAGCATCCAGCTTTGGATCGAAAATGAGGATAGAGAAAGTAGGAGGGAACAGAAAAGGGGCTACTGTCAGTTGCCTCAGACACCTGAGTTTCAGTGAGGAAAAGAAGATGAGGTTTAGAAGAGGAGAGGTGGTGTTCTACAGATTGAAAATTAGATCTTAGACCGCGAATGTTGCAGAAGTTAATGAAGAAAAAGTTGAGGGGAGTGTCAAGACAATTAGGGTCGTCGACGAAAAGGCAGTCCGACCTGGGGACATTTATTGTCCCCTCCCCAGATGGGGACTCCGAGGCTGGTGTAGGAGTCGCCATGATTTTAAAATTTTTGAGTGAAGGGTGTGTGTGTTATTAGGTGCTTGTACTTTTGTGTGGAGGTAGAGAGTTGTCTTTAGAGGGCAGGCTGTGACTGCCCCCTTGTGTTGTGAGACACAATTTTATAAGTGTGGTATAGTCAGTCTTGTGTTTCTCAATGGGGAGTTTTCAGAACTCAACCGCTAGATGTCGTTGGTGCTCATCTAACTGTAGGAAAGAAAGCTAAAATATTGTTGTAGTAAATCCCAGGTGCGTAGAATGTGGTCAAATTATTTTTTTATTTTATTATTTTTTTTTTTTTTGTGATTATCGAGTAAACTGCTAGCATTATCTTAAATAAAGCATATTACAAGTATAAAAAAAACTATTGATTTGGACAATGAAAAAAATGAAAAATCACACTGTACTATATAGCAAGATACAACCTACTCACTAACATCGTGATATATGGCTCTATTTTTTTTTGGGGGGGCAGGGGGGTTATTTTAGCATCCCTCTCACGAAGCGAGCGACAAGGCAAAGTAATCGAGAACCAAAACAAACATTTCTCAGGTGATCCTGCTGCTGCTGTAGTGTCCAGCTGCCATAATCCATTGCTTAGGGCGTAATGGAGATGGGCACCGCACCAACATTCAACTTCTTGTCCAACAACGTGTTTCTTAAGTTCAAGCAGCGCGGCCGAGTTAGGTGTTTGTTTTGGTTAGAAATACAGCATTACTATCGCCAGGACACTCGAGGAGCCATTTTTTTTTTTTTTTTATTAAAATTGCCGTTTCCATAAACTAGGAAGGAGATGTATGTACCTTGGACTTTTGACTGTCACAGACATGTTGCCTTTATGTTTACTGTCGTCTAGATTAAGACGTTTCCAATCAAGAGTGTATTCATTTGGAAATCTTAAGATGACCAAATAAATCTTAACGCCAATTCACTAGAAAATCAACTTAGATACATTTGTTCATGAAAAGAGTTTGATTTTACTTGTGTTACTACTTAGAAGGGATTACCTAGAAAAATATAATATATAAGCCCATTGCATCTTCATGCAAATAGAATAACACTGTAGGTATATCTGTTATTGCTTGTATGTGAGAGAAAGGTTTGGTCTGCCACCTGGTGACAACCATTCGTTCTGAAAACTCCCCATTACAATATGGTATGGAAAGTTAACATGTAGAGATAAGAACAAAATGAAGAAAATTGTTAAAACTGCTGGTAAACTTCATGCAAAAACTGTGTTATTAGATGAATTGTATAACACTTATGTAAGAAAACACATGGATAAGATTATGAGTGATGTAAGCCATCCACTGCATCAACATTATGTCTTCCTTAGATCAGGCAAAAGGTTGGTTCTCCCAAGGCTACACACAAATAGGTAAAAAAAAATTTTTATTCCAAAAAGTATAAAATTGTATAACTATTTAGCATCTCAGCATATCTAACTTACTACACTTTTAATATAACACTATTTACTTTTTAGAATTAAGTTTTATATCTTTTGGAGAGCTTGGAGGCCATAAATAATTTCATGTTGAATATGTAATCAGTGTGACAATAAAGCTTATCTTATCTTATCTTATCTACACACTACATTATACAGTGTGGTGGTGGATCTGGCAAAGTGACGCCTTAAGTTGAGGACTCGGGTCGTGATGGATCGCCGTTTGAAACCAAGCTAAAATTCGCCTTTCTTGAATCTGCAGTGCTGCTAAATGTTCTTTGTATGAGGTGTAATCTGATCCTTGCCTCGTGCACACTGCAGGAGTACAGTGTGGTGGTGAATCTGGCAATGTGACGTTTGAGGTAGGGATTCGAGTCAGCGTAGATGTTTGAAACCGAGCTGAGATATGCCTTTCGTAGACCTGCCATGCTCTCATACGTCCTTTGTATACCGTGTGATGTTATTGTTGCCTCATACACACTACAGCAATTGAGTGGCATATCCCTGCATACCAGATACCAGAAATAAAGAAAAGGTATAAGCAGGACTTGAAGCAGTGAACCTCGAGGACGAACCGAGTCTCGGATTGGCCAGGCGGAGGTCCCACGCGCTGGCGTCACCACTGGAGGACCGAGGCGCCGCGCGGTTACGTGGAGATATGAATTGCGCGGTAATCACCCCAGTAATGGAACACCTGTGTCATTAGTTTGTGATCGTTAATTGCACGTGACAGTAGTGCAGACCAAGGAAGGTTTAGACTCTGTAGCTTCCGTGGTGCAGACTTTGCCGGGAGAAGCCAGCGGGCGTGGGTACTGAGCGCCGGCAGCGGGGAGTGTGGTGCTGCAGGTCTGGTGTTCCTTGCCTGATTTCCTCCGTGGCGGCGCCGGACAGCAGTAGGAGCGAGGTACAGTTGTTGATTCATGTTTCTTGTCTTTGGTGTGCAGTTACCATGTTTTGCTTCGGTTTAAGACCAGATAAATTCAAGGACAAGGATGATAGCCCTACTGGTCTACCCAACTGACAGTTATGTTTTCATATGCTCTAGGACGTGTCCATGTATTCTACAGAGACTGCGTCAGGTAGGCCTATTGTCTTGTCGCATCGTTCTTATCCTCTTCAACACGCCATGAGCAGAATAGATAATGAATAGATATACAATAAGGATAACGAATGACACCTCGGTTAGACGAGGACGCCACACTGAGCTGTATATTCTAATGATGTGCTTTGGTGTATCATTTTATTCGTATCAGAGCTTCCTTAGTGATATCATAGGGTTGGTTGTCATTGATATTCTTTATAGTACGTTGTTGGTGTTAGACGTTTGCCAGTGTTAGTGCCACGAACAAGACTCGCTAACACAAGTCACCACAGCAACAGGGTGGCAATGAACATCTCGTCCTCAGCAGCATCAAGTCGTATCAGATTTATCAAAGTAATACTTCCTTGACTGGCTGCAGTGACCCAGGTGTTGTGACGGGGGCGGTAATGGACCATATTCTGACACCCTTCAGCGCCGCACCTTCCGTAATTTCAGAAAGTTATAGTTAAAGGTAAAGGATTTTTATGCTCCTAGAGACAGAGTAGCAATATTTTCTACATAATTAACAGGAGAAACACTCTTGAATCCGGGTAATCATCTGTGGCCTTTGAAAATAGTCATGGTGGGAAAGCGAACCGTTTCTGAACATGGGCCAGTATCTCCTCCATGATCAGCCTCGCCTCCTCAGCCAGACTAGACTTTCCGTTACTGGGTGTACCTGTAATGGTGCGTGCCGTGCTTTCGCTTCAAGCATTTCACGCTTCACTCGCTGCCTTCATCATGCTTGCAATAGACGCCGTACTCAACACCTACCCCGAGACTCTACTGCCTTAAGATGCCTCACTGTGTGTGTCGTTTTGCAGTGTTAGCATCCCCGGGTTTAGCTTATCTTGAGGCACGTGGCTGGTCTTTGAACTTAACGCCTGTCAGAAAATGTGGAGTGATAGCTGAATGGAACAGACTCGGTAATAAGGTTGTTAGTGGCGGGTATGTGGCTTCATTTTCGCCTGCTGAAATCAAGACATAGAGATGTTGTAATAATATCACGAACCACAGGATTAACTTGTTCACGGAGCTGCAGAACACTTTTTTTCTTGCGTTACATACATATACACCATTTTGCAAAACATATATATATATATATATATATATATATATATATATATATATATATATATATATATATATATATATATATATATATATATATATATATATATATATATATATATATATATATATATATATATATATATATATATATATATATATATATATATATATATATATATATATATATATATATATATATATATATATATATATATATATATATATATATATATATATATATATATATATATATATATATATATATATATATATATATATATATATATATATATATATATATATATATATATACAAACTTAAAAATACACACACACCCACTTCAAATAGAAATAATGCCAAACACTTAATTTCACAGCTATATGTAAAAATCTCGTGTATTTTTTTTACAGTTTTTACCTTTGAAATACTCGTATGCTTGAAAAGACACGTCCCGGGAACCGTCCTAAGCCTTCCTTGTGTCATCAGCTTTGTGATGTGGCCGAGCCCAGCTGTGCGTCCCCTCCTCGTGCCGTTAATATTGAACTTGATCAGATCACTCACACAGGTAATGAGATCAGTCAGTATTGGTGGTGCTGTGTGGGCATCAGTTCTGGAGCACGGAGGCAAAGGGACAAAAGAACAAAGGCGGCGCCGCTCGGGTGGTCTGCACTGAGCCTCGCACTGTGTATTCCTCCAGATGAATGTATGAGGGAAGATGGGATTGTATTTGAAAGGTTTGTTTCCAGCAGACTGACCATTGTAAAGAAAATTTCGTCAACATGCTTATCATTTTGAACGTTGAACCCTCATTTTGGTATAACAGGAAAGCGTTCGCGTGTGTAGTTAAGGCGCTCAGATCCCCATACCCTGTCAAAGGTTACGATTTAATGTTATATAGTCCTCCAACTATTCCTTCATTAGCGATTGAATGCTATGAAATACTCCAGAGACTATGAATGGAAGTAAGTGTCACCGTTCCCAGGTGTATATGCCTTATCTGAAATTACAAGAGTACACACCCACACACACACACACCACCTCTTTCCATCATGTAAACATTCCCTCTTATCTTCGTACCCTATAAACCTAAACATCTTTCCTCATGTCCCCTCTCCCTCCCCTCCCGCTCCCCTCTCCCTATCTCTCCCAGCTTCACATCACCCCATCACCCCATTCCTGCTTCTGTATCACCGCGCACCATCCCTCCCTCTCTCCCTCAGACCGCTTCCCTGTTCTTCCTCCACTTTTCCTCCCCTCTGTTTCTTTCCTTTCTGCCTGTGATGCTTTTCTTTTCCTAGCATTGCCCTTCGCATTATTTCCCTGCCTCTTCCTCAGGCGCCCTTCTCGAGCCACTTTCCTCCTCACCCTTTCCTTCTATCGCCTCCCTCATTCATTTCTCCTTCTCTCTCCTCTTTATTCCCTCTCCCTCCTCTCTCTCTTCTTCTCAGGCACCCTTCCCACCCACTTTTTTTCTCTCCATCCATCTCTCATGGTGACTTACAAAGTATTGTATGTTCTCTAATATCAATATGTA
The DNA here is from genome assembly GCF_035594125.1 of Scylla paramamosain. NCBI lineage: Eukaryota > Metazoa > Arthropoda > Malacostraca > Decapoda > Portunidae > Scylla > Scylla paramamosain. The sequence continues at coordinate 19,960,648 of NC_087177.1, forward strand.
AGTGTTTACCACAAGGTTAATATTGTTTTAACTGTTTTCTGGCAGCACATTACACGAGTCAGAGGTGTGGCAACTTTCTTCATCTGTTGTATCTTATTCCCCGGCACGTTGTTTACTATCAATAGTATGTATATATATCTAGTTACTTTCATTAGTGGCCAGCAGGTTTCTCTCTCTCTCTCTCTCTCTTTCTCTCTCTCTCTCTCTCTCTCTCTCTCTCTCTCTCTCTCTCTCTCTCTCTCTCTCTCTCTCTCTCTCTCTCTCTCTCTCTGTGCGCACACACACACACACACACACACACACACACACACACACACACCTTTCCCACATTTTCATAGCATCTTGCATACATCGTTAATTACGGATTATCCTGAGAAAAGTTTTATTCGTCTTTGTTTCAAGTTAGCTTAAGGATGATATATTGTCATTATAAAACGTAGAACTCATGTCAGCATGCAGATTGTCCGGTGAGGAACGTCACATATTTACAGAAATGAAAGAACAAATTATTCTAAGACGGAGACATTCAATGATCCGATGGTTTTAACGCTATGGTTTAAAATCTACAGAACATTTATGTATGAACGCCCACCAGGGACAGGTGACTACACAGACCTGTCCCGCAACATCCAGCTAATCATTGTTGCCATATGGAGTATATCATGTTTACGCTTTTATTTGCTTCAGCAATACATTGTGTTCTTTAGTTTATTTTTATCATTATTTACGAAAATTTGTATGTGTAATAAAATAACACCCTCAAGATGGCAATGACCACCATTGCTGCCCTTCCTTGCTCCTACCCTCACCTCCCTTCCTTCTTCCTACCCTCCCCTTCAATAGTTGTTAGCACCTTCATATTCAAATGTCCTGTAACTTCTAAACCTTGGCGTTACAAGCATCTCAACAGACTCTAAGTTAAAATCACTTGATTTTTTTATTTCTATGAGTATGTGATATTCATCACATGACACTTTATAAAACGTTGTGCAGTAGAATGGGGCTGTACCGGTGCATTACATGACACAACAACAACAAGATAGTCGAACACTTTTCAGCTACAAAACAGTCAACAGCAAACGTGAAAGTAACAAAATGTCTAAAATCTGAAGTAATAGTACCTTCATTGTACATTTCATATTTTAAACATTAGATGCACAGTGTTTTTCACAATTCGTCAACATCACTATCAACGACAGCAGTTACAAGTATTATTTCCATAATTGTTACACATGTAGGATGCTGACACACACGCACACACACACACACACACACATACATATACACACACGCACACACACACACACACACACACACACACACACACACATCATAGAATGCTTAGCAGCATATATTTTTGTGCACCATCATGGAATTTTTGCAGTACGTCGTGTGAGAACAACAGAATAGGCCAACAAGCATCACTTACCAAGCAGGTAAATAAAAGTCTTTAAAGTCATTGAATATTATTTCCTTTATTACTGAACACAGTAACGTATGTATTTTGTCTACATTATCAAGATATTGTTCTCTCTCTCTCTCTCTCTCTCTCTCTCTCTCTCTCTCTCTCTCTCTCTCTCTCTCTCTCTCTCTCTCTCTCTCTCTCTCTCTCTCTCTCTCTCTCTCTCTCTCTCTCTCTCTCTCTCTCTCTCTCTCTCTCTCTCTCTCTCTCTCTCTCTCTCTCTCTCTCCGGCAGCCTCAAAAACTCCCATCCCTTCAAGGACTCTCTCCTCCTCCATTATCCCAAATATTGTCTACCCTTTCTTCACTCCCACCACATGTATCCTCCTCCTCCTCCTCCTCGTCCCGGATGCAGCAGGGGGCAGCTCTCCTCTGTGTCACACAAACACCTTGTCTGTGTCGCTCAAGCCCTCTTCTTAAGCCCTCTTTCCAAGAGTTCTCGCCGCCCGTGATGCACAGGCGATTCTTCAAGACACGGCGAGAGGAAGATCCGAAATTGACAGTGTTATTTGTAGTCTCAAGTGCATGGGAGACTGGGAGACACACACACACACACACACACACACACACACACACACACACACACACACACACACACAGAGAGAGAGAGAGAGAGAGAGAGAGAGAGAGAGAGAGAGAGAGAGAGAGAGA
>NC_087177.1:19967759-20047759 GCF_035594125.1 Scylla paramamosain
GTTTACCGATAGTACAACACAAACAACTACAATATCATTCATGCTATTTCATTCCAAAAAAAAATCACAACTATGTACATGATTAGTTTACAATAAAAGGATTATGAATAATAGTTTTCCCATAAATCAACCTTAATTTTTTTCTTTTCCAGCTACAAAGAACAATTCAACTACAATACCATTCATGCTATTTCATCCATCTGAAACTTCACATGCAAGTGATTTACAGTACTTTACCAAAAAATAATTAAGATCAACAATGTTCCCATCAATCAACCCTAGAACTTTCCCACCTACAATCTGACAGGTGGAGTCACCAGTTTTAAAATGTCAATAGTTATCCAAGATTGCATTTATGCCTTCCAATCCTCTGTGGGTCTTGGAGGCGGTCATGAGTCCCACTGCTCTCCTGAGAGCAGTGCAGGAGGTTACCTTCACTATAAACCTTTCTGACAAAGTATTTGGATGACTTGTTACACCTTTGCTCTATTATGATGGTGATTGCAGCCTTCAACTCAACTCTTCTCATTCCCTCCAAGACACAACAATGACTTGATTTCAACACACACACACACACACACACACACACACACACACACACACACACACACACACACACACACACACACACACACACACACACACACACATCAGGCATGGGTCTTAGTACATGTACTCAACCAGATTCCAAATGTAGTGCAGTGGTAGATGTATAGGTAGAGGTAAGGTCAGGGTGACAAGCCTGTCCCTGGGGAAGCCAGGTGGTCTGGATTGGTACCAGTGAAGTCATGTGAGTTACAGCCACTGCAGTTCCTACCTGCTGCTAATCTGTCAGCACCTTCGTGTAAATATGTGGAGTGAGAAACAGCTGTCAAATGCTGTCTGCACTGACAGGCTACTTCACTGAGAGGCACACAGCAATCCATCCACATCAGGCATCAAGCGAGATTCACCCCAAACTCTCCACCTATAAAGTCTGACTTTCACCTAAATTCCAAAATCCTTACCTTTGTGGCCACTGTCAGCCTGTGTGGGGGAGGTGGGGATGATAACTGGCAAACAGGTCTTGTCATATACCTAACAACACCTGTTAACCTGTTATTCGCATTTAAGTTTCACTATCCATATTGCAATGACATTTACTATGACACACACACACACACTTAGCTGTTGAAGAAAAGTAAGAGGCATCAGTAAAAATGTACTTTCACTTGAATACAGCACTGTGCTTGGACTTGAGTTCAAGTATGATATGGAGTACTGGTACTTGTACTTGAACTTGTGATATTGTAAAGTAATTGCACTCATAATCGAGCATGTACAAAATAATATACTCCCAAGCCAAGCCTGATATACACAAAGACAGATAGATTAACACACACACACACACACACACACACACACACACACACACACACACAGAGAGAGATAGATGGACACATTCACACAGATAGACACAATACACACAGAAATAAATTAATAGATACACACATACACATACACATACAGACTTGGTTACCAGGAGAGACAAAGTGGAGATGCCAGCCAGCAGGTACAACAGACACCTGAGCAGCAAGTTGGTATCTAACACTGACCTCATTGATGATGATATCTACAGGAATTGTGGACAAGTTGTTCTTGGGTAAACAGATCCTGGAGGAAATACACAGAAAAGATCCATTATTGCAGGGACAAACAAAGGCTGGATATTGAGGGGATACAACAAAGAGTTAAGGAAAGGGAGATTTTTCACTGAAGGAACAAAGAAAGGTTGGATATTTTGAAGGGCAACAGGAAAGTTGAGAAGAGGAAAATGTTGGAATGATACAAAAAATGCATGTGTTTTCTGTCTGTGCATAAAACACACACACACACACACACACACACACACACACACACACACTCTCTCTCTCTCTCTCTCTCTCTCTCTCTCTCTCTCTCTCTCTCTCTCTCTCTCTCTCTCTCTCTCTCTCTCTCTCTCTCTCTCTCTCTCTCTCTCTCTCTCTCTCTCTCTCTCTCTCTCTCTCTCTCTCTCTCTCTCTCTCTCTCTCTCTCTCTCTCTCTCTCTCTCTCTCTCTCTCTCTCTCTCTCTCTCTCTCTCTCTCTCTCTCTCTCTCTCTCTCTCTCTCTCGCAAAGATCTGGGCCTCACCTTGGGCATGCACTCACATCCCTCCCCAGTATCTCAATCAATATCTTTTGATCCTGAGAAGAAACAAGAAAACTCTGTAGAACGAAAGAGACAAAATATACGCAAGAAAACCACAAAACACAGAGTCACTGGACTAACCATCTCAGTGACCTTTAGAAATAGTTACTGGAATTTTCAAGGGTACTTCATGATTCTGGTGATAGTTTAACAAGTATTCTGCATCACCAGAAGAAAGAAACACCTATGAGAACCTGACTCATTATCATGAAAACAGTCCTTATGAAAGTTGATGGGATTTTCAAGGACATTTTTTTCATGATTCAGGAAATAATTAATAGTATTCTGCATCATCAATCAACCAATCATAAAAACCAGACTCCTCTTTTAAAACAGTTCCCATAACACCTCAGGCATTTCACAATATGGGGATAAAAGTTAAGGTTCCCCGCACTTCTTACCACAAACCAAACTCTTTGAAAACAGTTCCCATAACACCTCAGGCATTTCACAATATGGGGATAAAAGTTAAGGTTCCCAGTGTGTCTTACTACAAACCAGATTCTTCCTCTTTGAAAACAGTTCCCATAAGACCTGAGGTATGAGAGTTAAGGTTCCCTGTGTGTCTCACCACAAAAACTGCTCCATCCAGGAAAGAGCCACCAGCACCCACAAACTTGAGGGAGAGGAAGAAGGGGTGACCAGCATGGAGGATCTCTGGGTATTTGAGAAGGATTTCCTTGGACATCCTTGTGCTGCAGAGAGAGAGAGAGAGAGAGAGAGAGAGAGAGAGAGAGAGAGAAGGATGAAGGAAAAGACCAGGAGGTAGAGGATGAGAGAAATGCAAGTAAAAGAGGAAGAGGACAAAGAAAAGGAAGACAAGATAAGAAAGAGTAGCATTCAACCACTCCTTTTACTATCAGTGGCCTTATATTGAAAACTAACTCTAAACATGCAGTAAACAATTGTACCAAACTGAGTTGAGACAGCATGAGAGTTAGCAAGACATCACATTAATATAAGGACTGGGAGATGCACAAGGACACCAGAAATGAGACTAAGATCAGTACTATTCCCAGCACCTGAAACACTGTTCTCACTCTCAGTTTCATTCCAGAGAAGCACGTTTTTCAGAAAGCAGCACAATATATGGTGCCAAAGAGAAGATACAAGGGCTGTAGGATGCTTAGGGACAGAAGACACAAGGGTAACTTCAGAACCATTCCGATTATCTAGAAGAGGGTCCCCAGTCTCACTCTCGTTCAAGAGACACACAATGTTTCTCCAAGAGCAGCACAAGATCTGGTCCTCGATGTAAACTTTCCTTGCATTGTAGTGAGTGTCTCAATATCCTGTCACTACTGGGATGGCTATGTTACTGCTGAGGGATGTGCACAGTTTCCCTAGAGCTGTGACAACATGCTCCTGTGGTCCTGTTATCTTGAAGCAGAGGAAGTGAGAAGAATTAGTGAACTAGAAAAGGATGATGAAAATGGCTGTGAGACATGGAGGGAGAGAGGAAATAAGAAAGAGTAATGAAAATGGCTATAAGAAATAGAGAGTGAAAAGAATTAGTGAAATGAATAGAAAAGTTAAGTGAAAATGACTGTAGGAAGTAGAGGAAGAGAGAATTAGTGAAAAGAATATAAAAGCAATGAAAATGGTTACAGGAAGACAAGAAAGTGATGAAAGAGCTTGCTTTTGACTTTCTTTTACCACAGAAGAAAGAATGAAAAATACAGCCATGCAATTCACCTCTTCACAATACACACCTGGTACTCTGCTATGCCCTTCTTGGAGTCGTTGCTGAGAGTGAAATCAATGGGGCCACAGTACACTCCGTCAGCCAGTAGCCAGCATGTCCACTGACTGCAGCAACATACTCAGCACTCCATCCTCCAACTGTGTCACATCATCATAACATCATTAGAGGTGTGTGTGTGTGTGTGTGTGTGTGTGTGTGTGTGTGTGTGTGTGTGTGTATGTGGGGCAAGGAGGGGGTGAGGGTAACTATGCATGACAGAAAGGTTTAAATTGTGTGTGTGGAGGAAAGTGTACATTAAAAAAGAAGAAAGAGGAATACAGGACTAGTAAAGAAATGGATAATGAAGGATAAGGTAGAGGAAAAAGAATACAGCAAAGGTGAAGAAAAGATATCATTGAAGGATACATGATATGATAAGAGGGAAAAAGAATACACTGCAGGAGGAGAAAAAGGATATCACTGAAGGATAGAACAGAAAAGTATAATGAAGGATAGAACAGAAGCAAAAAGAACACAGGAGGCATGAAGAAAACAATATTACTGAAGGATGCAAGAGGAAAAAACACAGTGCAGGTGAAGAAAAGAAGATACTGAAGGATATAACAGATGGGCGATAAGGACGGTCATTCTCTCCACATCCTCCACACCCTCCAACTGCTTCCATCAGAACAGATCAGTGCACAAGGACTTGACCATGGGGTACTCCTTGATGGCCAGATGTGAGGGATACACCACCAGTCCTGTACGGGAGACAGATAATAAACTGCACTCCCAAATGTTTTGCTCTCTCTTACCTCCAATACTTTCAGTTGTTATGGTGTTTTCAAGGGTGTTCTCATGGTTCCAGTGATGGTTCAGCAAGGATTCTGTATCTTTAATAGTCTGTAGTGTGAGGTATTGGGGTTTTAAACAGTACATCAACATGCAATACATTTTATCCTAACTTCCATAAGTATGTACATCAGTATACAAGATTTTCCTTTATGTAAGAGGAACTCTGGCCAAGGCCAACAAAAAGGAGAGAGAGAGAGAGAGAGAGAGAGAGAGAGAGAGAGAGAGAGAGAGAGAGAGAGAGAGAGAGAGAGAGAGAGAGAGAGAGAGAGAGAGAGAGAGAGAGAGAGAGAGAGAGAGAGGAGAGAGAGAGAGAGAGAGAGAGGAAAAAATAAAAAATGAAATGAAATGAAATGAAATGAAATGAAATGAAAATAAATAAAAATAAAAGGGCCTACTGAGGTGCCAGTCTCTAGAAGACAGAGCCAAAAGAATTACCCTAAATTTAAGAAGTGTCTTGTATAAGGAAGTACAGACACAGGCAGGGAGCTCCAGAGTTTACCAGACTGACACCAATACTCAAGAAGACTCCACGTACCAGCTAGCGGAGACGACAGCAACCTTGGCTCTGAGTTGCTGTCTCACGTCAGGTGCATCAAATATGGCGTTCTCAAAGGTGAGCATTGACACGGCCTCATCTGGTACATACAGCCTGACACAGGGTCTGTTGTCAGTATTTGTGTTAGGAAGATATAGGTGGTGATATTTTTATTATTTTTTTCAAGCAGGAGGGACACTGGCCAAGGGCAACAACCCTCCCCTCCCCCCACCAAAAAATAAAAATACCCACTGAGATGCCAGTCCCATAAAAGGCTCCAAAGCAGCAGTCAAAAATTGAAGGATAAGTGTCTTGAAACCTCACTCTTGAAGGAATTCAAGTCATATGAAGGTGGAAAAACAGAAGCAGGCAGCGAGTTCCAGAGTTTACCAGAGAAAGGAATGAATGATTGAGAATATTACTTAACTCATGCATTAGAGAGGTGGACAGAATAGGGGTGAGAGAAAGAAGAAAGTCTTGTGCAGCGAGGCCGTCAGAGGAGGGGAGGCATGCAGTTAGCAAGATTAGAAGAGCAGTTAGCATGAAAACAGCAGTAGATGATAGCAAGGGATGCAACATTGCAGTGATGAGAAACCGGCTGAAGACAGTCAGTTAGAGGAAAAGAGCTGATGAGACAAAAAGCTTTTGATTCCACCCTGTCTAGATGAGCAGTACAAGTGGAACCCCCCTCCCCGAGACATGTGAAGCATACATGGACAGATAAGGCTCCTGTACAGAGTTAGCAGTTCGGGGGGGGATGAGAAAAACTGGTGGAGACGTCTCAGAACATCTAATTTCATAAGAGCAGTTTTAGCTAGAGATGTGATGTGAAGTTTCCAGTTTAGATTATAAGGAAAGGATAGACCAAGGATGTTCAGTGTAGAAAGGGGGACAGTTAAGTGTCACTGAAGATGGGATAGTTATCTGGAAGGTTGTGTCAAGTTGATAGATGGAGGAATTGAGTTTTTGAGGCATTGAATAATACTAAGTTTGCTCTGCCCCAATCAGAAATTTTAGAGAGATCAGAAGTCAAGTCTTCTGTGGCATCCCTGCATGAACTCTTTACTTTCTGAAGGGTTGGACTTCTACAAAAGATGTAGAAAAGTGCAGGGTGGTATCATCAGTGTAGGAGTGGATAAGACAAGAAGTTTGGTTTAGGTCATTGGAGAATAATAAGAGAATGGGTGATAGAATAGAACCCTGAGGAACACCACAGTTAATAGATTTAAAGGAAGAATAGTGATCGTTTACCACAGCAACAATAGAACGATCAGAATGGAAACTTAAGATGAAGTTACAGAGAAAAGGATAGAAGGCACAGGAGAGTAGTTTGGAAATCAAAGCTTTGTGCCAAACTCTATCAAAAGCTTTTAATATGTCCAAAGCAACAGCAAAAGTCTCACCAAAATCTTTATAAGAGGATGACCAAGACTCAGTAAGGAAAGCCAAAAGATCACCAGTAGAGTGGCCTTGATGGAACCCATACTGGCGATCAGATAGAAGGTTGTGAAGTGAAAGATGTTTAAGAATCTTCCTGTTGAGGATTGATTCAAAAACTTTAGATAGGTAGAAAATTAAAACAATAGGATGGCAGTTTGAGGGATTTGAACTCATCCTTTTTAGGAACAGGCTGAATGTAGGCAAACTTCCAGCAAGAAGGAAAGGTAGATGCTGACAGAGTTGAAAGAGTTTGACTAGGCAAGGTGCAAGCACGGAGGCACAGTTTTGGAGAACAATATGAGGCACCCCATCAGGTCCATAAACCTTCCGAGGGTTTAGGCCAGCAAGGGCATGAAAACATGACTACAAAGAATTTTAATAGGTAGCATGAAGTAGTCAGAGGGTGGAGGCGAAGGAGGAACAAGCCCTGAATTGTCCAAGGTAGAGTTTTTAGCAAAGGTTTGAGCAAAGAGTTCAGGTTTAGAGATATATGTGATAGCAGTGGTACCATCTGGTTGATATAAATGTAATGAGTGCAAAACTAGGGCACAGTTAACCTACCTTAATTAGGCTCACCAAGCACTCACCACAAGAACCCACTGATTAATTTAAACCTCCTGCTTAGGTTCACAGAAACCCGGGCCACAATTTAAAAATTTAATGGTTGAGTACATAATAAAGAAAACACAAATGAGTACATAATAAAGAAAACACAAATAAAATATGGGTGCTTAACACTCTTAGAGGCCACACTGCTGGCACTCCAAAATACCTGATCCCATGAGAAAATGGGTAAATCCACATACAAATAAACAGGAGAAATAAACACTTCACGCACCAACACAAGAAATGTTATATGCCACTGACACTGTCCCACCCTAACCAGTACCCCCAGGACCCTCACACCCTATAGGCCCAACCGCACACCGACCCAACGCGCTGAAGGTACACCACTACCACTACCCTGAAGTACTGCAGCTCTTCCTCCATGCACGGCGGTACTAACACCATAGCAGCCAGGGACAGCAAGTTCCTCACTGCAGCCTCCTTAGTTCACAGTATCTGCTACGGTGCCACCTCACTGACGTCCCACAGCACACTGCCAAGACCAAACTCCTGCCAACCAAGCGTACAAATCACCACCCTATCTCCCAATAATGTCCCCCAAATGTACACTGTTTCACCATGAAAGAATACAACAAATCCCAATAACATACCTGCAAATCAAATGGCAAATCCACCACTACTCTGCACCCTGTCTCTCTCTCGCTCGCCTCTCCCGCCAAAATCCCCACAACAACCAACCTTTAGGGCCTTAAGACTCGTTTTGGCGGGACTCGCTGACTAGTCTGTGAGCCTCTCGCAGGCGCGCCCACTTCAACTTCTTACACTCACCCCCCCTGAACTTTGTGCATGCCCTCATGCACAATCCCCACAGCCAACACAAGACGAACCCGTTGCACCCCTTTCAGCAATCCTACTAGACCTCCTGAGTTGAGGGGCCTGAACCCCTTTAACCTGCTCTGAGCCTTCACCACTCTGTTCATCTGGCTTTTCACCAGGCCCTAGGGCATCCTCTCCCTCCTGCTCAACCACTGAGTCCACTTGTTCCTCTGAGTCCGGTTCTGGAAACCCAAAGCGCTTTAACGCTTCTGTCATATCTGGCATTTCTACTTCTTCCTCCTCTGGTGGCCCTTCATTACTTGTCCCTGCTGGCACTTCATTACTTGTCCCTGCATGGCCCTCACTGCCATTCCAAGGACGCAAGTTACTGCGATGTAACACCTTACTACAGCCGGACTCACCTTCTGGTCTGACCCTATACACCCCACTCACCCCATCCAACACCTCCTCAACTTCCCACACCTCAGCTGCAAACTTAGGCTGAATCTTCCTCCTACCTAGTACTGCATTGTCCCTTAGCAACACTCTTTGTCCCACCCTCAATGGCTCTGCTTTTCCTTGCTCCTGACGCTTCCACCTATTGGTATTGTGGTAACTCTTGATGTTCAACTTAGCTGCTTTCCAAGCAGCCTCCTGTGTCTCTCTGAGCTTCCTAATCCACATGCTATGGTTAGTAGGCTCACTATCAGTTTCCTCACAGAACCTATCCAAAGGTAAATGGGGCTACACACCAAACAACAAATAATGGGGTGAAAAACCAGTGACAGCATGGGGTGTGGTATTATAGATGGCAGTGAGGCTTGACAAGTGCCTAGGCCAATGCTCCCACTGTTCCTGACCAAGGGTAACTAACATCCCATGTAAGGTGCGGTTAAACCTCTCACAGATCCCATTTCCTTGAGGGTGATACGGGGTGGTACGAGACTTGGCTACATGGTAATACTTGCATAGTTCCTGCACTAACTTTCCCTCAAAATTCCTACCCTGGTCACTATGTACCCTTTCTGGGCAACCAAAACGGTGAAAAATCTCCTCCACCAAGATCTTGGCTACTGTGCTTGCCTTTTGGTTTTTAGTAGGAAAGGCCAGGGCAAACTTGCTAAACACATCCGTCACCACCAATACATTTTCCTTGCCATCCCTGGCCGGATCCAGTAAAGTGAAGTCAACAGCCAACACTTCCCAGGGGCGGTTGGCTTCCAACGTACCCAACTTAGTCTTGGCCCGCACACCCTCCTCCTTCCCCATGACACAGACTTTGCACTTTGCCACATACAATTTGATGTCTTCATGTAGTCCTGGCCAATCAAACCTATCCTTCACTAGTGACGTTGTTCTAGCAACCCCTTGATGACCCCACTGATCATGAGCGGCTTTAAGCACTTCTTGTCTCTGATTCACTGGCAACACCACTTTCCACTTCCTAGAATCTGTCTCCCTTCCACGCCAGTAGATCACCCCATGCCTCATAATGAGGGACCCTCTCACTCTCCACCATTGCCTAAACTCCTCTACTTGTAGCAACTGCCTTAGTTCTGCTGGCCTCACTCTACCAATCATTTGTCTCCACAACTTCCCTACAACTGGACAAGACTGTTGCATATCCCTAAGCTGCTCCTTACTGGCACCACGCCATACCTGCATCACAGCCACCCCTTTCACCGAGGTGTTAGGACTGGTTTCCCATATCTCCTTCTCTTCCTCCCCTCCCTCAATCAATTCCTGGGACCTCCTCGACAATCCATCCGTGTTACCATTCTCCTTCCCTGGCCAGTATTTCACCTCAAAATCAAACCTTCCCAAGTCACCCAGCCACCTACTCTTCACTGCCTCAAGCTTGGCAGAGTTCAAATGTGCCAATGGATTATTATCCGTCAGCACTATAAAATGTCCACCCACCAGATAGTGCTTAAACTGCTCTGTCACTGCCCACTTCAGAGCCAACAGCTCCAACTTCCTAGAGCTGTAATTGCTCATGTTCCACTCTGACTTTCTGAGACCTCTACTTGCAAAGGCCACCGGATGCAACCTCCCATCATGCTCCTGAGATAAAACTGCTCCCAGTCCTTCAAAGCTAGGATCAGTCTCCACCACAAACTGCTTGCTGTAATCTGCACTTTTCAACACTGGAGCCTGACTTAACTTCTCTTTCAACAAGGCAAATGCTCTGGCCTCATCCTTCCCCCAATAATCACTCACTGCTGCCTTAGAATCACCACTCATCAAAGCATGCAACGGAGCAGCCACCTTCGCAAAATTTTTCACAAACCTTCTGTAAAAGGAGCAGAATGCGACAAATGCCCTGACCTCCCTAACAGTGCGCGGAACTGGCCACTCCTGTACAGCCCGTATTTTCTCTGGGTCTGTATTAATTCCCTCCTTAGAAATGATAAATTCAAGGTACCTAACCTGGGGCTTTAGTATGTGGCATTTGGAAGGTTTCAACTTCAGCCCATGTTTCCTCAAAAGCTTCAACATTCCCTCCAGTCTATCCAGATGCTCATCCACACTCCGAGCAAACACCAACAAATCATCCAGATACACCAAAAGAGTCACAAAAACCTGATCGCTAAACACATACTCCATAAACTTTTGGAATGTTGCTGGGCTATTGGATAACCCCATAGGACAGCGCACATATTGATAATGGCCAAATGGTGTTACAAAAGCAGTCTTGGGCCGGTCTTCTGCCCGCACAAGAATCTGATGATAACCTGCAGCTAAATCAAAAGAAGAAAAATACTGTGCCCCGGCTAATGCATCTAGTGTGTCTTGTACCCTTGGTAATGGGAAGGCATCTTTCACTGTCACCTCGTTCAGCCTTCGATAATCAACACAAAGTCGCAGCGAACCATCTTTCTTCCTCACCATCACTATTCGGGCTGCATATGGGCTCACACTCTCCTCTATCACTCCCTGTTCCAACAGTCCCTTTACATGAGCTTTAACCTCAGTGATACATGGGGGAGGAATATGTCTGTATGGAAGGCGAATGGGCACTGCACTATTGAGGTGAATTTCATGCTCCACTCCAGTAGCACATCCCAAATCCTGCTCGTTTTCAGCAAACACATCTCCGTACTCATGGATGAATCCATCTAGTCTCTCCAACTGTGCTGAATCAAGCTGACTCTCATCCACCTGCACCCCTAGTCTGTCCCTGAACTCCTTAACCACTGAAGGAGGTGCAGTCTGAGCTACTGTGTGTGTGTGAGCTCTTCCCACAGTAACCTCCCTTCCATGAGAAACTTTGGCTACCTTCCACTGTGGCCTGAATTGCACATCTGCTTGTCCCAGGTTACCCACTGACAGCCATCCTTCACCCTTAACCACTCTGGTATAACTGGGAAATATACACAAACCTTCAGGCACCCAGTAGCCCTCACCAGGCACTAAGGGCTCCAACACCACACTATCTACATCTACTTCCTGTAAACTTTCCACAAACACTCTCATTATTCTTCTGGTACCAGCCGGGATTACTAAATCCTGTTGGTGCTGAATTACAGCAAACCCCAGAGGCTGTTGTGTCACCCTCAATTTTGCCTCAATGGCACGGACACACCTGCCCCACTTCTCAGTTAGCCCCAGGTGCACGGCTCCCTTCAACACATTCATCCCAAACAACACTGGCAATGTAGTGCCCTGCACCACACCACTCTCCCCACCACCACCTTTCACAAAAAGTCCACAGTCTTTAACACTTTTTCCCTCAATTTCCACATTCACCTTCACATAACCCAAACAGGGAATTTCCCTCCCATTTGCATCTGTAATCCGAATGTCCATCCCATAGATCACAGCTTGCTTGGGGAGGAGGTGCTGTTTGTACCATTCCTCTGTCACCAGACTGACTTCAGCACCAGAATCAACCATAGCACTTACAGGTATACCATTCACCAACGCATCTATCCTCAGAGTCTTTCCAAACAACTTAACTTTCCCTCTTTTTACATCATTCCGTTCCTCGGTCACATTAGTCACACTCCTTATCTGAGCTGTAGTGGGGGCCCTGTCGTCAGGCCTTGAGAGCTGGCCCCTTGTTCTCAAGGACTCCCGTTTCCCGCTGTCTTGGACACCAACTCCTTGAACCGTTCACACTGATAATCCCAAGTGTCCATGTTGTCCACACAAGGAGCAAGATGGTGAAGAAAGGGTACTCCTCACAACTCTCTCTGGCTTTTTCCAACTCACTAACTCTGCTTCTTCCTTCACAATCCGCTCAGCCTCACTCACTTGGTCTGCTGCTCGCTGAACCATGTCCTCCCACTTCACAGGCTGGTGCTTTTCCCACCATTTTCCCAACTTCACTCCTACTTTTCTGTCTCTCAAATTCCTACAGAACCATGTAGTTAGCAGCCATTGCCATTCTTTATCTCCCTTGTCTCTCACTTTGTACATTTTATCCACAATAACACCCAGCGAATCAGCAAATTCCCACACTCCTTCACTCGGCTGTTGAACCCGAGCATGCAGCTGTTTTTCTAAGTCTGTATAATTCAGTTCTGGTCCAAAAGCAGACCTCAAACAATCAAAAAGGTCAGACACAGTCTTCACAGTACTGTTGCGGACCCTTCGACGGGCTGGGCCTTCCAAGAACCCACACAGGTATGACACTCCCTCAGAGCCCTGTAATCCCAGCTGCTTTATTTTCTCTGTGGCATCCTCTACCCAGTTATCCAACTCACTGGCCCTCCGTACCCTTCCAGAGAATTTTCCAATAGTGGGGACAGGACATGACCACACCATGTTTTGCATGTGCCCCATTTGGTCAAACTTATTACACAGTTGTGCCACTGCTTGGGATAACTGAGCATTGGTACTGATTAAGTTATCAACTACCTCTGGGCTCACTTCCACCTCCCTGCTCTCCTCCTTACACTCAACTTTAACCCCAGCTACACCTTGGCCATCAACATCACCCAAACACAACAAATCCTCCATTGTGCAGGAGTAGTGCCACACTAACACTTAAGTGGATTTTGCCAAAAGCACTGGACCCAAGCAGGAGTTTGAAACAATTTCCCCAAAAGGGCATAAAACTACGCTCTGCTACCAATTGTAATGAGTGCAAAACTAGGGCACAGTTAACCTACCTTAATTAGGCTCACCAAGCACTCACCACAAGAACCCACTGATTAATTTAAACCTCCTGCTTAGGTTCACAGAAACCCGGGCCACAATTTAAAAAAATAATGGTTGAGTACATAATAAAGAAAACACAAATGAGTACATAATAAAGAAAACACAAATAAAATATGAGTGCTTAACACTCTTAGAGGCCACACTGCTGGCACTCCAAAATACCTGATCCCATGAGAAAATGGGTAAATCCACATACAAATAAACAGGAGAAATAAACACTTCACGTACCAACACAAGAAATGTTATATGCCACTGACACTGTCCCACCCTAACCAGTACCCCCAGGACCCTCACACCCTATAGGCCCAACCGCACACCGACCCAACGCGCTGAAGGTACACCACCACCACTACCCTGAAGTACTGCAGCTCTTCCTCCATGCACGGCAGTACTAACACCATAGCAGCCAGGGACAGCAAGTTCCTCACTGCAGCCTCCTTAGTTCACAGTATCTGCTAAGGTGCCACCTCACTGACGTCCCACAGCACACTGCCAAGACCAAACTCCTGCCAACCAAGGGTACAAATCACCACCCTATCTCCCAATAATGTCCCCCAAATGTACACTGTTTCACCATGAAAGAATACAACAAATCCCAATAACATACCTGCAAATCAAATGGCAAATCTACCACTACTCTGCACCCTGTCTCTCTCTCGCTCGCCTCTCCCGCCAAAATCTCCACAACAACCAACCTTCAGGGCCTTAAGACTCGTTTTGGCGGGACTCGCTGACTAGTCTGTGAGCCTCTCGCAGGCGCGCCCACTTCAACTTCTTACATAAAGAAGGAAAAGAAGAAGCAAAATTATTGGAGATGTTTTTGGCTAGGTGCCAGAAGTTACAAGGGGAGTTAGATCTTGAAAGATTTTGACACTTTCTATTAATGAAGGAGTTTTGGCTAGTTGGAGAAAAGACTTGGCATGGTTCTGGGCAGAAATATAAAGCCCATGAGATTCTGGTGATGGAAGTTTTAAGTATCTTTTGTAGGCCACCTTTCTATCATGTATAGCACGAGAACAAGCTGTGTTAAACCAAGGTTTGGAAGGTAAAGAGTGAGGAATGTAGACCTCCATGTCAGACTCTACTACCTCTGTTATTACTCTGCACACAGACAGGTCTCTGACATGGAAGTAGTAGTCATTCCAAGGAAAATCAGCAAAATACCTCCTTGGGTCCCTGCAGCTAGCAAAGGCAAAATCCTAGAGGCACTTCTGCTTATGGGGATGCTGAGGAGGGATTGGAGTGATAGGACAAGATACAGATATGAGATTGTGACTGGAGGAGCCCAACAGAGAAGAGAGGATGACAGCATAAGCAGAAAGATTAGAGGTTATGAAAAGGTTAATAATGTTGGGCATATCTCCAAGACGGTCAGGAATACAAGTAGGGTGTTGCACCAATTGCTCTAGGTCGTTGAGGATAGCAAAGTTGAAGGCTAGTTCACCAGGATGGTCAGTGAAGGGAGAGGAAAGCCAAAGCTGGTGGTGAACATTAAAGTCTCCAAGAATGGAGACCTCTGCAAAAGGGAAGAGGGTCAGAATGTGCTCCACTTTGGAAGTTAAGAAGTCAAAGAATTTCTTAAAGTCAGAGGAGTTAGGTGAGAGGTATACAGCACAGATACATTTAGATTGAGAGTGACTGTAGTCGTAGCCAGATGGTGGAAAACTCAGAAGATTCAAGAGTGTAGGCAAGAGAGCAGGTTAAGTTGTTGCACACATAAATGCAACATCCAGCTTTGGATTGAAAATGAGGATAGAGAAAGTGGGAGAGAACAAAAATGGGGCTAATAACAGTTGCCTTAGACACCTGTGTTTCAGTGAGGAAAAGAAAATGAGGTTTAGTGGAGTAGAGATGGTGTTTTACAGACTGAAAATTAGATCCAAGACTGCAAATGTTGCAGGAGTTAATGAGGAAAAAGTTGAGCGGTGTCAAGACACTTAGGATCAATACCAGAAGAGCAGTCTGACCTGGGGACATTTGTGGTCCCCTTCCCCGATGGTGACTCTGAGGCTGGTGTAGGAGTCTCCATGATAATTGAGTGAAGGGTGTGTGTGTAATTAGGTGTTTGTAGTCTTGTGTGAAGGAAGAGAGTTGTCTTTAGAGAGTAGGCTGTGACTGTCCCCTTTTGTTGTGAGACACAAAGGGAAACATTCAGTGAGGTCACAGCTGTGTTTAATGATAAGTTCACAGCACCCCATCATCCAGTGCCTTAGATCTCACTGGGAGTAATTATCATTTTGGCAGGTGCCTGCTGCCTCCTCCTTGTAACATTCTCTTCTGTTTCTTACTTGGCATACCTCTGGATAACCTCAAAGTGTCCCTCAGCAGTCTTCGCCAGCAGTTTGCCCACAAATGTCTGGCCCTGAGGAGGAGAGAGAAGAGGCTCAGGAAAAAAAATACAGTACAGATGCAATTTCTCTCAACTTCTGTGCTTTCTTAAGGAAGGATAACAGAGAAGGTATAATTTTACTCCCTTCATCTATCTACTTATCTATATACCAGGCCACCAATCCCAGACAAAGCACCACTCACTCGCACACACATCACTCACACTCTTAGGCCCATTGGTCTCTGGTGGGAAGGAACTGTGTTGTGGACCTCTCTACAGCACCCAAGTGACTGTACTTACAAGACTCTGCTATGGTTATGGTCTTCACAGAAGATAGTAACACAATTCCTCTCATAAATTTTATGAGTGGTGTGGATTGTCTGGCACCAGTGTGGCAGTACACACATGCCCTGGCCTCACCTTAGGCCAACTCATTATCCAGTAACTACTGTCCCACTCCCTCCCCTCCCACCACTTAGGGATAACATGCCACACATCTGAAAAAAGTCTCCAAAAATCATGCACACACAAAAAAACAGATACAGTATATGAAAAACAGCAAAACATAGGGAGTACCACAAGGTGTAATCTAAAGCCTGAGTGTAAACAAGCTATGTCTCAGACACACAGCTCAAACCTTGGCAGATTGTTGCCAAAGTGCTGGATGATTCTCAGTGTGCACAGACCAATGTTGCTTTTTGCACACATTTTCATTCAAAAAAGTTAATTACAGTCCCTTAATTAACTTGGTAATTTCTGTCCATCTCCTCACCTTGAAAGCCTCACCATCAAACATTAAGCCAGAATTTTTGTAAACAAACTGAATGAATATATCATGATAATAGAAATAATACTGCTTTATTACTTCATGCATGTATGCAAAAAATAAACTTGATTTGATTATTCCTGTCTACCCCACCTTTAAAGTCTTGCCATCCAAGCATTGGGCCAGAGTCCTTGTCAACAAACTGAATGCCTCTTGATAACAGAATTAATATTGTTTTATTACACTATAAAAAAAAAAAAAATAACTTGATTTTGTCATCTCCTCACCTTCAATGCCTTGCCATCAAATTACAATCCAGAATCTTTGTCAACAAACTGAACACATCATAACAATAACAGAAATTATATTGTTTTATTACTCCATAAAAAAAAAGATCATTCCTGTCTGTCTCCTCACTTCCTCACATCATGTTAACAAAGATTATATTATTTTATTACTCTCTATATGCAACATTTAAGTCAATCATGCCTGTCTGTCTCCTCACCTTGAAGGCCAGGCCATTAAGCACCAAGTCAGAGCCCTTGTCAACAAAGTGAACAGTGATGGCAGTGGGCTGTCCGGCCTGCACTATGCTGGGCTGCTGCAGGACCATTGCTTCACTCATCTGTGTCAAGCTGAGGGGAGACCAAAAGAAGACCAACTATTACATCACTTATGCACTGAGGGGAGACCAAAAGAAGACCAACTATTAGATCACTTATGTGACTCCAATAGTAATTGTATCTTGGTAAAACTGAGATCCTTTTCTCTCCTTTTTGGCATGTCAGACTTGTATTTCCCTCAGTATCCTGTCAGGGTCTAATCCCTAGAGACACCATTAATGTACCCTGATTAAGTTAAATTTAAAAGAGATAGGAAGGAATTGGTTTTTAAATAGAGTGGTGGATGAATGGAATGGACTCAGTAATGAGGCCGATTCTTTAGTGAGCTTTAAAAGATTACACAGATTTATGAATGAGGCCGATAGGTGGAAATAGGTAGGCATGCTTTGTACAGGGACTGCCATGTGTAGGCCTGATGGCTTCTTACAGCTTCACTTGTTTTCTTATTCTTCTGTTCTTACCCCAGACACTTGTCCTCCAGCTTTGGATGGTCCTTTTTGACCTCTCTTTAGGGACTGGCACTCTCATTGGGCTTTTTTTAAACTTTTTGTTGCCTTTGACCAGTCCCCTCTTACATAAATAAAGACCTGTACCTACCTGAAGGTCTCCTCCAGGGTGGTGGTGAGGGCTGGAGCATAGCTGGGGTAGATGATGGTGAAAGTGAGGTTGTAGCCTTCCCCGGGCTTGCTGACAGACAGGTCAGTGAAGGTGGCAGTGCCATTCCTGTAGGGAACTGTTGTGGTGCCCATGAGGATGGCACCTGGCAGACCTCCTAACTCTTGTGGCCCAGGTCACTGGTGGGTGCACCCAGAGAGAGAGAGAGAGAGAGAGAGAGAGAGAGAGAGAGAGAGAGAGAGAGAGAGAGAGAGAGAGAGAGAGAGAGAGAGAGAGAGAGAGAGAGAGAGAGAGAGAGAGAGAGAGAGAGAGAGAGAGAGAGAGAGAGAGAGAGAGAGAGAGAGAGAGAGAGAGAGAGAGAGAGAGAGAGAGAGAGAGAGAGAGAGAAATTATTGGTGCATCTTTGAACCCTTTCATGGGAACCAAAAAGGCCTGAAGGTTTACTAAACACACACACACACACACACACACACACACACACACATGCTAAAAATCCAGCTCTACATCGCCGAGAGCTGCCCTAGTGGAAATACAGTGTGAGAGTTTACACTGCTTCTACTTGTTGCTGTCCCGTCTCCAAAAGTGTTTTGCAGAAAGCAGTTAAATTGTTACAATGAGCGGTGAAAAGGGGGCTACTTCGGTCCCCACTATGTTGTTTACCCCAACGGGGATCGTCCTGAAGGCAAGACAGAGAGACTTCTCGGGATTTGGGAAAGAGAACTGAAGGGTCGGGAAAGCAATGATGAGAAGGAGAATTATCACAGTGGAAACCAAAATGAAGGAAATGAAGGATAGATTTGAGAAGATGGAGAAGATGGTTGAAACTTTGATCACCGAGAAGGGGGGCGTGGAAAGGTGCATATGACGATCTACATAAAAAAAAAATGTTATATGAAAAGAAAGCAATTCAATATGAAGACAAAGTGGAAGAGTTAAATGTAAAACAGGAAAATTTGAAGAAAGAACAAGAGGAAGAAAAGACTGATTTTAGGAAAATTGTGGAGGAACAGACAAAGGCAAAACAACACAAAGCTAACAGAAAAAGTTGTTCAAGTTATAAAACAGAAAGAAAACTTGGTGAGAGAAACTGAGGATAAGAAAAAAAACTTGTGGTATTCAGTCTGAAGGAAGAGTATACACCTCAGTGGACTGAAAGAGAAAAGAAGGAAAAGATATGTGTGGAAAAATTAGTGGGGACATTACAAGAAGAAAAAGAGTTAACTGGAGAGATCGAAGAAATTAAAAGAGGAGAAACCGGGCATCATGGGAATCGTTGAAATTAAATTGGCAAGTGAAGGGATATATTAAATATTGGTGAAGGAAAATACAACTTCTGGATGAGAAATAGAAAGAATAAACAGGGAGGAGGTGTGATGCTTCTAATTAGGAAGGATTTATTAGTGGAATCTGTCACATATGGGGTGGAGGAGGCAGAAGTATTGAAAATAAACTTAAGACAGAATATTGTAAGATACTGTAACATTGTGGTGACTTATGTTCCCCCCTATTCCAACTCTTGGAGAGAGGATGAATATAACAAAATGCTTGAGGACACAAGGACACGTTTGGCAGAGTTATTTGAGGAAAATGACGATATACTCCTGATGGGGGACTTTAACTGTAAAGAGATATCTTGGAAGAATTGGACCACGGAAGGCAGTGAGCCATCATGGGGGAACAAGCTACTAGACCTGGCTACTGAAAATTTCCTGACACAATGGGTTACAGATGACACAAGATTTAGATGAAATGAAGCACCTTCAAGGCTCGATCTAATTTCCACCAAGAAACAATAAATAGTAGAAGACCTTAAATACATAAACCCAAGAAGAAAAAATGATCATGTGCTGATTCAGTTCACAGCTATGGATAATAAGCTCAGTATAAGAAAAGAGGACCACAGAAGAGAATGGCTAAACTACAGCAAGACTAACTTTGAACAACTTAGGAAGTATTTCAGTGAAGTGAATTGGAACATAGTTATTCAAAAGGAGGACATAGAGGAAAAGTGGACAGCTTTCCTGGACATTTATAATAAGGGAGTAGAGAAATGGGTACCCAAAAGATCAACAGAGAACCTTTTCAAAAAGGATTGGTACAACAGGAGATGTGCAACAGCTAGATTGGAGAGAAAAAGCATGGAACAAGTGTAAGAAAAACAGGAGACTGGACCTGTGAAACAATTATATAAGGAAGAGGAACGAATATGTCAAAACTCACAGAGATAGCAGAAAAAATTTGAAAGGAATGTTGTGGAGAAATGTAAAGACCAACCAAAATTATAAATTCACTAATGGAAAATTAAAGAGTAAAGATGAAATAAGCACAGTAAAAGCTGGAGAAGAGACAGTGGATAACCCAGAAGAGGTAACTGAAGTGTTTGACAGATACTTCCACTCTGTGTCTGCTAAGGAAAATGATTTCAGAGGTGAGAGGACAGCATTAGAAAAAAGGGACCGACCTAAAGGAGATTAAAACATCAGTAGATGAAGTAAAGAATATGTTGGAAGACCTGGATGTAAGGAAAGCAATGGGTCCTGATGGTGTCTCCAGTTGGATTTTAAAAAAGTGTAGCTCACGATTAGTCTCAGCGTTGCACAATATAATTAGCACCACCCTGGTAAAAGGTAGAGTACTCATAGACTGGAAATGAGTGGATATTACCCCAATCCACAAGACTGGAAGTAAAGAAGATCCATTAAATTATAGACCTGTATCGCTCACAAGTGTGATGGCAAAGATTTGTGAAAAGATTATCAAGAACAGATGGGTGAAATACCTAGAAGACAACAAGGTGATAACAGAGAAACAGTTTGGTTTCAGAAAAGGAAGATCTTGTGCTACAAATTTGATAAGTTTCTACTCAAGAGTATTAGCTATAGTGCCAGAGAGAGATGGATGGGCCGACTGCATATACTTAGATCTGAGAAAAGCATTCAATAAAGTTCCACACAGAAGACTAATATGGAAATTGGAAAAAACTGGAGGACTCAGTGGATCACTGTTAAAGTGGATGACTGACTTTTTGACAAACAGAGAAATGAGGACAGTAATTAAAGGCAGTAGGTCGAACTGGAGAACGGTAATGAGTGGCTATTTTGTTCACAGTTTATGTAAACGATGTGACAGAAGGTGTAGAAAGTTACATGAACATTTTCACTCATGATGCTAAGATTATGAGGAAAGTAACAAATAAAGAGGATTGCAATGCTTTAAATCAGGACTTAATTAAGATTAATGAAGGGTTAATGAGGTGGAACATGGAGTTTAATGCTAAAAAAAATGTAGTGTGATGAGGTTTGGAAAAAGTGTGAAAAGACCAGTTGGCAACTATTACTTAGGGAATGAGGAAATCTCTATAAGATCAGAAGAAAAAGACCTAGGAGTAATTATTACTGATAATTTATCATTTGGGAAGCACATAAACAAAAATTATAGGAGAAACATATAAACTGCTGAAAAACATCAAGATAGCATTCTCCTATATTGATGAAGATATGATAAAAAAAAAACTGATAACAACGATGATACGTCCGAGATTGGAGTACACAGCATCAGTGTGGTCGAAGTTTGAAAAAGGATACAAGAAAGTTAGAAAAAAGCTTAAGAGAGTATAGTTATGAGGAAAGGTTGAAGAGATTGGGCCTGACTAAACTAGAAAAAAAAGAGGGAAAGAGGTGATTTGATAGCTATATATAGAATACTGGAAAGAATGGAAAAGTTGGACAGAGAAGACCTGTTGATACCAGATATGAGAGACACAAGAGGACATGGAAGGAGACTGAAAAGGAGTGTTTGCAGAAGAGACATCAAGAAACATAGCTTCCCACACAGAAGTATAACAGTGTGGAATGAACTTAAGGATGAGACTGTGTGTGCAAAGACAATTCATAAATTTAAAGAAAATCTAGATAAAAGTCGATATGGAGACGGGATGGCACGAGCCTAGTGTGGCTCTTGTCCTGTATTTCACAACTAGGTAAATACAACTAGGTAAACACACACACACACACACACACACACACAAGGACTGAATGAATACAGAGATGGGATAAGGAGTGTAGCCCAGCCCCTGTATATCACAAGTAGACAAACAAAAGTGAGAGAAGCAAGAAATGTACATAAACTGATGGATGAATAAAGGAGGAGACAGAACCAGAGGTGTGTAGTTTAGGCCCTGTATACTACAACTACACACACACCTCTGTATCCAGCACAGTAAAGGACGGCTGCATTTCAAACACTGTATACTGCACTGCACTGCTGGACACACCACTCAGCACCAATGTACTGGATGGCTTGGCATACTCAGTCATTGCCAGGCTCTCCTTGAACTTCTCTGCCGCCTCCTTCTCCTGCTGCTTGTAGAACAACAGCTTGACATCCAGAATGACAACATTGCCTTCCTCCTCTGTGGCCTTTGGAGGGTCTTTCTTGGGTGGTGGCTTGACGGGGGTCACTCACCTGAGGAAGAGAGGTGGGTAGTGGAGGAACACACTACCTCTGTTAATGGTTCAGCTGATGACAAAGTGCAGGAGGACATGATTCAAGCAAAGGGGCAGAGAACAGCGTCATTTTACCAAGAGGAGTTACAGGAGTGAGAGATGACTCAAGGTAGTAAAGAGGCAGAGAGTAGTGTTTGCCTTAAGAGGAGGCATTGGAGGAAGAGACAACATAAGATCACAAAGGAACAGAGAGCAGAGGTTCACTTTACCAAGAGAGAGGCACAGTTGCTGCATGATCCGTCCTGGATCTGACATGTCCATGACATTTCCATGTCCTTATTGTGTTCCTGTTGCTGTTGCCTTATGATCTCCATATTCACCTTTTGTTGTTGTTCTCTCTCTTCTTTCCAACTTTTGACCTCTGCTGTCACTAACTCTTTCACTTTCCCAATCTTAATCTCTCTCTCTCTCTCTCTCTCTCTCTCTCTCTCTCTCTCTCTCTCTCTCTCTCTCTCTCTCTCTCTCTCTCTCTCTCTCTCTTGTAAAGCTTTCTTTAACTCCTCGTTCTCTTCTTTGAGTTTCTTGATTTCTTTATAGTACTTCTTGTTTAAGTTCACTATTTTTGTCACCTCTTCCCTCAGTTCTTTGTTTTCTTTTTCTCTTTCCATCTTCCTCTTCTTCATCTCTATTATATCACTGGATATCTTTTTACATTGCCACCACCCACCTCTCTCTCTTCCTTCCATGTCTTTATTATCACTACTAAGTTATGAATTTATCATATTTTCACATTTTCTT
This sequence comes from Scylla paramamosain, assembly GCF_035594125.1. Taxonomy (NCBI): domain Eukaryota; kingdom Metazoa; phylum Arthropoda; class Malacostraca; order Decapoda; family Portunidae; genus Scylla; species Scylla paramamosain. The sequence goes on from NC_087177.1 coordinate 19,990,606, forward strand.
CAATTTTCCACATTTGTTTATTTGTATGAGCTACACTGAGGTCTTCTTCCTTGAAACCCTCAAAAATATTTGCTGTGTCCGCCACCATCTTCCTTCTTGGTATCACTGACAAGACAATGTTTACCCATACACTACTCTCCCATTCACCTTTTTGCCCACTTCCCAATTTACACTTTACTTCCCCTGCACTCACACATCACACAATTAACTATTATAGAGACAGGACTCAAGCTCAGCTCCCCCCGTACAACCAAAACTTAGGTAACTCCTTAGAGCTGCTGTGGATGTATCCAATTAGCTGGGCAGCGCAGTGTGTGTGTGTGTGTGTGTGTGTGTACTAACAATACAGGGTGTACCATGAATTAAGGTACATACCTTAGGATATAATAGTTCAACTAATCGTAAGTCAAAAATACTCTATACACACACATGCTGTTTGCTTTATTTTGTGAGAAATTAACATGTAAGTTGTGTGTTGTGGGAGCGGCTTCCTGGGATCAGTCTCCTGATGATGGATAGGTGGTGGAGGCCCACAGGAATAGCCAGCAAGATCCCCTCACCTAACACCAACGGATTTCTTTCCTTTGGGGACTCATGAAATCCTTGGTGTACAAGAACAAATCACGTTACAGAGAGGAGTTGATTCAGAATATTGAGGAAGCTGCAGAGCAGATAAGAAATGACAGGGGCAAAAAGATGCACTTTGGCAGTCATTTGATTGACAAGGCTTGCCATTTAAATGTCAAGGTGATGACTGTCAAAGGGGATGATATTTGCAGTGAACTGCCATGTGTGTTTTAAAAAGTAGCACTGAATAACCACTGTATTGCTGTGTTACCTGCACATTTTCTTCACTAACACATACAAAAATTTAATCTGTCATTTGCTATTTCCTGTAAGGATTTGACTGCATACAATGTACACAAAAATGTATCACTTAATGCTACGCAGCACCACGCGAGTACGTAGGGAGCCAAGGAGGGGAGGAAGGAGGCGGAGGCACACCCAGGCAAGCGGCTCCCGCAACTCACACTTAGCTACACATTAATTTCTCACAAAATAAAACAAAACACAGCATATGTGTATAGGGTATTTTCAACTTAGAATTACTTGAACTATCATACCTAAAGTGTGTACCTAAACTTGCAGGACACCCTGTAAAAACTAAGAAAGACACAACAATCTACAACTAAAACACAAGGCATTACAAGCTTAATTCCTATACAGTTATTTCCAGTAGTCAGGATAAAGTCAGGTTACACTGGTTTAGGTAACATAAGGTAAGACTAGATTCACATGCATACATGTGCAGGCACACTATATGTACACACCAGCATATGTGTGGAACTGGTACAGCCTGTCCTGGGAGTCCACATACATTCCTATCTTCAGACGCGCCTCTTCCAGTAACACAGACAGTGGCATTCATGGGGCCGACCAGCTTAGCCTTGGAGCGACAAGTAACCTTCTCCCTTGTCAGTGTGTCACAGAGCTCCAGGTTGTCGTCCACTATATCACAGGGGACGCCTCCAACAAAGGCCCTGTTATGAGAGTTAAGGATGTGAGGTAAGGCTACAGCTTGAAATGTGCATTCCCCAATATCCCAGTGCCTTTTCTTTATAAGCAAGCTCTAATAGTGTTTGGAGCAACCCTGATTGGAGTGGTAATTTAAAAGGCTTTAGTGGATGTTATCAGGGTTTTCAAGTTTTCATGATTCAAGTAATGATTTAATAAGGTTAATAATAGTTTAACAGACTTTAATGGATGTTACCTGGGTTTTCAAGGGTGTTTTTATGATCAAGTAATGGTTTAATAATGCTAGTGACAGTTTAACAAGTTTCATTGGATGTTGTCAGGGTTTGCAAGGATGTCTCTGTGATTCAAGTAAAAGGGGTAGTCTCTGTGATTCAAGTAAAAGGGTTAATGATACTTTAACAGGTTTTAGCGGACATTGTTATGGTTTGCAAGGGTGTTTTCATGATTCCAGTAACAGATTAAGGAAGGACAGTGACTAATACTAAACTAAAAACTCCACAACATAACACATACTTGGTAAGAACACTCCCACTCTTAGCTTCATCGGAGATCAGTGTGGTCAAGCTTGCAGTGTTTGCTGTTGTGGAAACTGCTATGAAGATCCAAAAGACAGCCTGGCAATGACCAACGCAGAGCTACTATCTCAACAGTAGGTGACCTTGCCCAGCCATACTAAGGAGAGAGTGACACAATGCAGGAGATGAGAGAAACATGTAGAACTGGGAGAGAAAGGGAGGAGGAGATGTGTATGAGTGCAATACATGCTGTGGGTGTAAGGGGATGACCTCTAATGAATGGGAGAAGGGAAAGGTGCTGCAGAGAGAGAGAGAGAGAGAGAGAGAGAGAGAGAGAGAGAGAGAGAGAGAGAGAGAGAGAGAGAGAGAGAGAGAGAGAGAGAGAGAGAGAGAGCATGCAAGAACAGAAATAAATGGAGAGAAGAATAGTGAGAAAGAGATGAGAGAATGAGAGTTAGTGTATGCAAAAATGAGAAAACATGCCTAGATAAAAATAAATGAAGGTCAGAATGATGAGAGAGGGATGAGAGGAGGAAGAGAAGAGATAAGTGGGAAGACGAATGCTGAGAAAGAAAGAGATGAGAGAAGGAGAGAGTTGGTGTACAAATCTGCCTGTTGTAGCTGCCCAAGCTGAATAAAAAGATACAAACAAGTTAATGGTATTTTCAAAGGACACATACCACCTAAAGTTTAAAGAAGGGATGGATGCAGATTAATTCATGTTTTACTATTTTTATTTTAGCTTAGTGAAATGAAATTACTATGGCTTATTTGAATGAAGGAAAAATGTCTCTGGAGGGGCTTGTGTCAGTGAGTAAATGGCTCACACACACACACACACACACACACACACACACACACACACACACACACACACACACACACACACACACCTCATCATTTTATATAGCTAGAATATACACGTGACACAAATGTACAGGTAATGATTTTCTCTCTCTCGCTCTCTCTCTCTCTCTCTCTCTCTCTCTCTCTCTCTCTCTCTCTCTCTCTCTCTCTCTCTCTCTCTCTCTCTCTCTCTCTCTCTCAAGCTACCAGTACAGAGTGTGAGGGGTCTGGCACACACACCCCATCCACACACACAACAATGCTGTACGCTTGGGGAGCCTTGGAGTCTGCACTGCACTGCCTGAAGTGAAAGAGAACAAGAATGACAGAAAAAATACTGGTTCATATTTACTGCAGTTCATTGCCATACAAAGAAGTACAGTACAGATCAGCCTGGTTAGTGAGTGAATGTAGGTGGGTGCTGTTCATGGATATAATACTTGATATGTTGTTGCGGAGTCTCCTTATGCATTGTTGCCCCTGTTTATCAGCTTCTGTGTGTGTCTTTATTTATAATCTCTCTCTCTCTCTCTCTCTCTCTCTCTCTCTCTCTCTCTCTCTCTCTCTCTCTCTCTCTCTCTCTGTCTGTCTGTCTGTCCTTAAAAACTCCAGTCAACTCCAAGTGCCTCCCCAAATTCCCCACTGCCTTCCCAAACTCTCCACAGGCTTGCCAAACTTCCCATTGCCTTCCCAAACTCCCCACATCCTCCCCAAACTCCCCACTGCCTTCCAAGACACTCCACTACCTCCCCAAACTCCCCATTGCCTTCCCAAACTCCCCACACCCTCCCCAAACCCTCCACTGCCTTCCAAGACTCTCCACTGCCTCCCCAAACTCCCCACTGCCTTCCAAGACTCTCCAGTAGAAGAAATAAATGAAAAGAATGTAAACATGAGAGTAGGTGCCAAGATTACAATTACTAGGGACACAAAAAGACAAGAACAGAAGGAAGAGGTACTGTTTTATTATTGGTGGTGGTGGTGGTGGTAGTGGTGGTGGTGGTGGTGATAAAGAATAAGAACAAAACATAGGAAATTGTGCTTTAGAAATACATACACTTCCTACATTATTCACCATGTTGGCATAATAATCTTTTGGCACTCACCCACAAATTGTTATGACCCGCCAGCCAGCAATTCACCCACTGGCACAGGCAATCCTATCTTTGGTGGTCAGGTAGGTAATCACTCTGCATTCAGTCTCCTCCTCATTCACCAAGAACACCTAATTGCCTTTTGAGGGATTGAAGTAGCTGAACTGGTCCTCAATGAAGCCTGCAGGGGAGATTGTGCCTTAGTGGTGGTGGTAGTGGTGGTGCTGGTAGACAAGAAGAAAATAATAAATACTGATTTGGTGGTGATAGTGGTGGTGGTGGTAGTAACAGTGATAGTAGCAGGGATAGTAGTAGTAGTAGTAGTAGTAGTTGCTGTGTTATTACCTACTACAAGTATTATTATTATTATTATTATTATTATTATTATTAGTAGTAGTAGTAGTAGTAGTAGTAGTAGTAGTAGTACTAGTAGTAGTAGCAGTAGTAATAGTAGTATTGGTAATAGTAGTAGTAGTAGTAGTAGTAGTAGTAGTAGTAGTAGTAGTAGTAGTAGTAGTAGTAGTGGTGGTGGTGGTGGTGGTGGTGGTGGTGGTGGTGGTGGTGGTGGTGGTGGTGGTGGTGGTGGTTGTGGTGGTGGTGGTGGTGATGGTGGTAGTAGTAGTAGTGGCAGTAGTAGTAGTAGTAGTAGCAGTAGCAGCAGCAGCAGCAGCAGCAGCAGCAGCAGCACCAGCACCAGCACCAGCAGCAGCAGCAGCACCAGCAGCAGCAGTAGTAGTAGTAGTAGTAGTAGTAGTATGACTCATGACATTTCCTTTACCATACCTAGGGCCAGTAGTGACAGGAAATGTGTATTTACCTAGTTGTGTTTTACAGGAAAAGAGGTATGCTCGTGCTGTCCTGTCTCCATATCTGTAAGCATCCAGTTTAACTTTAAATTCATGAATATTTGTTGCTTGTATCACTGTTTCATCTAAGTTGTTCCATATTTCTATGCTTCTATTTGGGAAACCATATTTCTTGATATCTCTTCTACTTGCTGTTTTCCTCAATTTCAGTCCATGTCCTCTTGTATCTTTTGAGTCCCACACAAATAAGTCTTCTTTGTCAACTTGATCGTTACCTTTTAAAGCTCTGTATATAGCAATCAGGTTTCCTCTTTCTCTTCTCTCTTGTAATGATGGAAGCTTCAATCTCCTTAATCTTTCTTCATAGGTTCTCTCAAACTTGGTACCAATTTGGTTGCAGCTCTTTGGATCCTTTCAATTTTCCCTATTTCCTTTTTATTATGGGGTGACCAAACAATTGTGGCATATTCCAGTTTTGGTTGAATCACATATTCCTTCAACTTTCTCATCATCTCTTCATCTATGTAGGCAAATGCCCCTTTCATCTTTTCTTAGTAACTCATAGGTTTCCAAAACTATTTTGTTGACGTTTTTTCAGTGATAAATCATCACTTATTGTAATTCTCAAATCTTTTTCTTGTTTGGTTTTCTTAATTTCCACTTCTCCCATGGTGTACGAACTTGTCAATCTTCTTTTCCTTTTTTCCTAATTCCATCACCTTGCATTTCTTTGCATTGAATTCCATTTCCCATTTCTTACTCCATTTATATATCTTATTTAGATCTTTCTGTAATATTTCACAATCCATATTGTTTTCCACTGTTTTCAATAATTTTGCATAATCTGCAAACAGACTTATATAACTGTCAACCTCATTCACTATATTGTTGACATACACCAGAAACATTACAGGGGCTAAGACTGTCCCCTGTGGTACTCCACTTGTAACTCTATACCATTCTGATTTTTCTCCCTTTATTATTGTTCTCATTTCTCTGTCCCTCAAGTCTGTAATCCAATTCAGTGTGTTGCCTTGCAAACCCCTTATATTTTGAATTTTCTATAGCAGTCTCTGGTGTGGTACCTTATCAAATGCTTCTTTTAGGTCTAAATAAAATAGTCTGCCCATCCCTCTCTCTCTTGAATCACATCAATCGCTCTACCATAAAAGCTCACTAAATTCGTGACACAAGACCTTCCACTTCTGCAACCAAATTGTGTCAGTCAATGTTTGTGTTTCTTCTAAATATTCCATCCATCTGTTTTTAACTATTCTTTCCACTATTTTTGCCACCACACTTGTTAGGAACACTGGTCTGTATCTCAATGGATCTTCTTTATTACCTCCTTTAAAAATGGGCACAATATTGGCTCTCTTCCAGTCTAGAGGGATTTTTCCTTCCTTAAAAGAACATACTATGGTATTGTGTATACTTCCTGCCAGTTGTTCACAACATTCCTTAAGTATCCAGTTGGACACTCCATCCGGTCCTTGAGCCTTACTTACATCCAAATCTTTCATAATCTTCTTAATTTCACTTATGTCCACCTGTATCTCTCTTATCACATTGTCTCTGTACCATGCTCTTTCTCCTTCAAATTTGCTTTCTTTGGTGAATACTGACTGGAAGCACTTGTTCATTAATTCCGCTTCTAACTGTGTATCTTCATATGTAACGTCATCTTCCCATTCACATATCTGAAGAATAACTTTGGCACATCTTTGCACTTGTTAACAATATCTTTCTCATAATTCCTTTCTTCATCTCTCAGGATTCTGATATATTTGTTTTTTGCTTCCTTGAATTCTTTCCATTTCTCACTTCCTCCTTTTTTTCTCCATCTATTCCATCCTCTTGTGTCCATGCATTCATCTTTGGATGTACATAAGCCACTGCAAAATCTCTTCTTCCTTCTCCCTTCCTTTTTGTTTGAATTATAATTACTTCCTCCATTCCTTCTCCCATTTCAACATCTTCTGTGTGTGTGTGTGTGTGTGTGTGTGTGTGTGTGTGTGTGTGTGTGTGTGTGTGTGTGTGTGTGTGTGTGTGTGTGTGTGTGTGAGAGAGAAAGAGAGAGAGAGAGAGAGAGAGAGAGAGAGAGAGAGAGAGAGAGAGAGAGAGAGAGAGAGAGAGAGAGAGAGAGAGAGAGAGAGAGAGAGAGAGAAAGGTGACAACTTACTAAGGCACAATATACACAATGCACACACTGACCTGACCCTCTGATGTGCAAGGTCATGCCACCCCCATCACTCAGCACACTGGGGCTTCTGCCAGTAATGGATGCCCCCAAGGGTGCCCCTGAGAGGTCATAACAGGTCCCATAAGAGGTGACATATAAGAAGTCATACAATTATGAACAAATTTACAAGTTTATAGTAAAAATTTTCAGATGTTTTTAAGTGTGTGTGTGTGTGTGTGTGTGTGTGTGTGTGTGTGTGTGTGTGTGTGTGTGTGTGTGTGTGTGTTTTCCAGATTCCTGCAGTACTTTGTAGGAAACTGTTCTTCTTAATATCCTTCTACACACACCTTTCTTCTTCATCTTCTCATGCCCTCTTGTGCTTCTAAAGTCTCTCACCACCAAATTACTCTGGTCCAGTTTTTCACAGTCTGACAAAATCCAATATAATGCCATCAGATCACCTCTCTCTCTTCTCTTCCAAGGATGGGTAGGTTTAGTTTTAGTCTCTCTTCATATGATAAGTCTGATAGGGTCAGAGGCAACTTTGTCGCTGCTCACTGTATTCTTTCTGATTTCTTTATGTCCCTTTTAGTGCTGGGAGACCACATCACTGCTGCATATTTCAAACTAGGTCTTATCATTGTCAGTTACATCCCTAATCATCTCTTCATTCAGATAGTTGAACGTTGTTCTTATGTTTCTCACCAGATTATGTTTCCCCTGTCTTTCTTCTTACATGTACCTCTGAGGACAACTTATCAATGACAGTAATTCCAAGGTCTTTCTCTTCACTCTTCACTTTTATTTCCTCATTACCCAATTTATAACTGAAGACTGGCATCACAGAACTATGCCCAAACTTCAACACTCCTCATCTTTTTATGTTAAACTCCATTTTCCAAACGTCACTCCAATCCCAAATCACATTCAAATCTCCCTGTAGAGCTTCACAATCCTCTGTCCTCTCCACTTTTCCTATCAATTTTGCCTCATCAGCAAATAGACTCATGTAGCTATTCATCCCTTCCATCACATCATTCACACAGGTAGCAAACATGACAGGTGGTAGTACTGAACCCTGGAGAACACCACTAATTACCTCTCTCCATGATGACTTTTTATCTTTGACCACTTTTCTCATTTCCCTTCCTCTCAGAAAGTCACTGATCCAATGTAGGAGTGCTCCTCTCAGCCCACCAGACATTTCTCATTTCCACAACAGTCTGCTGTGGGGCACCTTATCAAAATAAACACAATCTGCCCATCCCTCTCTTTCTTGTACCATATCTATGACTGGAGTAGAAGCATCTTAAATTTCTTATACATGACCTTCCTTTCCTAAATCTGAATTGTCTGTCTATTAATATTTCTCTTTTTTACAGATATTCACTCCATCTTTGCTTCACTATTTTTTGGCACAATTTTGCCACTACACTTGTTAATGATGCTGGTCTATAATAAAATGGTTCTTCTTTGCTTCCACTCTTATATAAGGGGACTATACCTGTTTTTTTTCCAATGTTGGGCACCACTCCTTCCCTTAATGAAGTTATGATGAGTTTGTAAATCATGTGTGCAGGTTGATCTCTGCATTCCTTCACCACCCAATCAGACACTCCATCAGGTCCCTGTGCCTTCCTCACATCCAAGTCTTCCATCATTATTCTTACCTCATCCACTGTTACCTCATTCTCACTCAGTCCTTCTACTCTCACATCTGCCGTCACCGGTCTACCAAATGTTCCCTCTCCAGTGAAGACACTTTGAAAAAAGTCATTCAAAACCTCTGCAATTTGTGCTTCTTCTTCAACATGTTTACCATTTATTTTCAGTTTGTTGAACCCATTCTTATTCTTCATTTTACCGTTCTATAGAACATCCTTGGTTCATCCTTGCATATGCCTATAATATCTTTTCATGATTTTTTTTATTTCTTCCCTCCTTAGAGTAGTAATTTTTCTCCCTTTTATATGTTGACTCCACTCACACTCACTTGCATACTGCTCATCTACCTTCCCTCCCTCCTCCTCCCTTTCTGCCATCTCTCCCATAACTCCTCTGCTTTTCCTTCCTTCTCCCTTGTCTCCATATCTCCACTTACCTCTTTCTCTTTCTCTTCTCTCTCTCTCTCTCTCTCTCTCTCTCTCTCTCTCTCTCTCTCTCTCTCTCTCTCTCTCTCTCTCTCTCTCTCTCTCTTTCTCTCTCCCACACACACACACACACACACACACCTTTTTTCCATCTGGTTTCTTCTGTAACATGAAAACCACATCCTTCTGATATTAGTACTTAATTCTCCTCAGAGCCACCACCACCACCACCACCACTGCCACAACCACTATCATTATTTTCACCTTTATCTTTACTCAGGTGGTGTTGTTGTGGTCTCCAGGGGCATTTTCATGACTGACAATGCAAGGATTTTGCAAGGGAGAAAGAAAATGCCCCATGAGAATTTTGGTGATCATCAGTATGGCCTTTGAAAATGTTTTATTTATGAGAAAGCAAAGCATTAAGAATACAAACAAGATAGAATTAAGCTAACACAGGAAGCTGGTAAGTTAGTTTGTTGCATACTAAATGCAAGGTCTTGTTTCTGGAAAGTTGTGCTTCAGGTTCAAACCAGTGACTGTCAAGATTAACACATGTTCCTCATAAAACTTTTCCTACAGTGCAGTATACTATAATAGACACAAACACATACAAAAATAAACATTACTACTACTACTTTTCTCCTGTAAGAGGGCCACTGGCCAGGGGCAACAAAAATTTTGAATAAAAAAATAAAAAAAAAAAAAGCCCCAGTTTTACTACTACTTCAGTAGTAGCAAAACTATATAGACTACAAACAAATGAGTAGTAAATACAACATCAAATCAATCCTTTAGGACCAAACCTAGGCATGTTAATACATCACTGGAATTCTGTCTGCTGCTGATCCCGTCATACAGAATCCATTAGCTATTTGTGGCGGGCCCACGGCAGAGGCTTCACGCAGCAGCAGCAGCACCATACGAGTAGCAGGCACACGCACCACACTCAGCCAGGAATGCACTTTCCAAAGCAACTGTGGATAATGAATAAAGAAAAAAAAAAAAATTTGCCTTGAATTGATTTTCCAGAGCACCTGTGAACAGAGAAGAAATGAATAGAATAGTAAATACTTCACAATAGTAAATGTGGCTACATTTCAACATTCTTTACCTGGCTGGTCTCACAAGAGAGAACCCCTTCAGGGCCAGTTCAGGGTCAGCTCACCAGCACTATCAAAAAGACACCAAAGTCTGTACATGCTTATCTAACTGCCTGGCAAGTGTGCTATCAGCCCAAGACAAATAATAAATCTGACTAGCAGCACAGCATATATGTCACCAGCAAGAATCAAACAGATGTACACCTGAGAAGTTGGACAAACTGTACCTAAAACCATCAACAGAATTAGATTCAGGCACACTGTTAGCAAGAAAATTCCAGATTTTCATCACTCTGAGAAAAATGTGTGCCTAGCATCACAACAACTATAAGGAATGCTGACAGAAGTGGCTCAGATGAACAGGTCTGCTGCATTAACTGTATGGACAGCCTCTAGGGCTGACAGCAGTGGCCGAGGTGTACAAGTCTTAGTTTGTATGGATGGCCTCTGGTGCTGACAGAAGTGGCTGAGATGAACAAGTCTGTTGCATTAATTGTATGGATGGCCTCTAGTGCTGACAGTAGTGGCCGAGGTGTACAAGTCTGTTGCATTAATTGTATGGATGGCCTCTAGTGCTGACAGCAGTGGCTGAGATGAGCAGGTCTGTTGTATTAATTGTATGGATGGCCTCTAGTGCTGACACAAGGAGGCTGAGGTGAACAGTGATTGGGGAGAGTCCATGAAAGTCTCCAAGAATGGAGATCTCTGCAAAAGGGAAGAGGGTCAGAATGTGCTCCACTTTGGAAGTTAAGTAGTCAAAGAATTTCTTATAGTCAGAGGAGTTAGGTGAGAGATATACAGCACAGATAAATTTAGTTTGAGAGTGACTCTGTATTCGTAGCCAGATGGTGGAAAACTCGGAAGATTCAAGAGCGTGGGCACAAAAGCGTGTTAAGTCATTGCACACATAAAAGCAACATCCAGCTTTGGATTGAAAATGAGGATAGAGAAAGTAGGAGGGAACAGAAAAGGCACTACTGTCAGTTGCCTCAGACACCTGAGTTTCAGGGAGGAAAAGAAGATGAGGTTTAGAAGAGGAGAGGTGGTGTTCTACAGATTGGAAATTAGATCTTAGACTGCGAATGTTGCAGAAGTTAATGAAGAGAACGTTGAGGGGGGTGTCAAGACACTTAAGGTCGTTGACAGAAAGGAAGTCCGACCTGGGCACATTTATGGTCCCCTCCCCAGATGGGGACTCGGAGGCTGGTGTAGGAGTCGCCATGATGATTTTGAAATTTTTGAGTGAAGGGTGTGTGTGTTTTTAGGTGCTTGTAGTTTTGTGTGGAGGAAGAGAGTTGTCTTTAGAGGGCAGGCTGTGACTGCCCCCTTGTGTTGTGAGACACAAAGGGAAACGTTCAGTGAGGTCACAGCTGGGTTTAATGATAAGTTCACAGCACACCCTGAATAGTGCTTTAGACCTCACTGGGAGTAATTATCGTTTCGGCAGGTGTCTACTGCCTCCTTCTATAACTAATATCAAAGTTTGTCACACTGTTTTCTTATGTAATACCAGTAACCAATTGCAGTAACATGAAAATCAATAAAATACATGGTTGGGTAAACATGTAATGCAATAATACTATATACCTGAGAATCTGAAGCAGTAGCTGAGGATCACTCCATTCACATCACAAACAAGTTGGATTTTCAGAGGGAGTGATAGCTTTTCCAGTCAAAGTAGAGGGCCTCGTCCACTTTTCGGGCCTTGATGGCAATGTGGGTTCCTGTGCACACAAAAGAAAGTATTGGATGATCATGATACACAGTAGCTACATATACCTATTATTGATATATATATATATATATATATATATATATATATATATATATATATATATATATATATATATATATATATATATATATATATATATATATATATATATATATATATATATATATATATATATATATATATATATATATATATATATATATATATATATATATATATATATATATATATATATATATATATATATATATATATATATATATATATATATATATATATATATATATATATATATATATATATATATATATATATATATATGTATAGCATCCCTGCACTGAATATGCACACAATATACATAAGATATGAAAACTTTTTAATGCTTAACAATGTAATGCCACCCCCCCTCCGGTTCCCCCCTCCTCCCTCCTCCTCACCGGTCCGATCAGAGCTCTAATGAGACGAGGCAAAGATCTTCACGGTGAAGAAGAAAAAAGAAGAGGAAGAGAGAAGAGGTGAAGCACGCACACACACGAAAAAAAAAAAAAAAAAAACATTTTTGATTGGTAATGGTTCTCGCCTTCATCGTCATGGCCAGAGGGTAGGGAGAGGTTAATTATCACACAGTACCTACAGTGTGGCTTTATTATGAGGAACGAAAAATATAGAAATAGCAAAAATAATTAAATGAATAATACTGATGGGATTCTTTGGGTTGACTGACCCACTATGACACTTTATCGAGTGGTTAATCTAAAAAAAAAAAAAAAAAAGGCACTTGAAATTCTGGTATGGCATATACACTTATACTCCGTTACTTAACACTACGAATACACAAGAAAATAATTACTTTTATAACTCCTCAAGAGTACCATTGATTCTGGGCACCGTTATATCCCTAAATAGCTTCACAGCCTTCATCCATCACTTCTCTACGGCAATAATATTGCTCACAACACATTCACAGTAGACTATATTTGACTAAAGAAACATTACATGGCTAACACTTTCCCAAGACTCTGTGGCCTGTCTCCACGTGGGACCAACACCGGCTATTTTATCTGTTGCCAGAGGGAAGGGAGACGCCATTCTGTCAACACGTACAGTCACTATATCTTCACTAGAGACATGAATAATAAACATGAACACAGTAATATTCACTTCTAAATAAAAGAAAAATCAAATATTTCAGAGCTACGAGACCCACCTGTTGCCAGAGGGAAGGGAGACGCCATTCTGTGCTCTCCCCCTCAACACCCACCCCCAGGCCTCTGAAGTTATTGGAACCTTAGCTAGTTCTCTCTCTCTCTTCTTTCACAAATAATTTTACTGAACTGAACCGTGAGTTTAAATAAAAATGCAGGAATAATTGGCTAGCAAGGTGAGCATATAGGCTGGACATTAGTTGAAGTTAATAAATGAATTATAAATTACTAACATATTTTATAAGCTAGGGAATGACACCTTATGAGTTACTGGTAGGCTGACGCAACATGATGTAATCCTATTATTCGTATTACCACTGATTAGAGAAAACCACAGTTGAAATAAGTAAAGACTATTTATAACAAATGTTTCAAGACTTCTAAATCACTCCCACGAATACACGCCTTATAAATATACTTTTTCATATAATCACTAAACCTTTAATTACCGCTATTATCCTCCTCTTCACCGCAAGCTACAAAAGAAAACAATTATTGGGGAAACTCAAAGAAACACAGAAATAATAAAAAGGAGCGTTACAACAAGAACTTGAGGCTGTGAGATACCTTTCACTCAAAGTAAACACTGATGAAGTGATAGATTATAACAATAGCAATAAATTTTAAACAAAATATATTATTGTTAATCTTACCATCAATGGTCCCAATAACTCTTAAGAAATTTTCGATCCTGAAGAACTGCTGTGCAGTTCTCCTTTGATCAAGGTGTGTTGAAGGCATCTTGATTTCCTGCACCGACTTATCACTCAACACAATGCACACACACTCGAAGACCCTGCTGACGCTTGCGTAAGTCCTGAAAGCAGATTATAAGCCATTAGTTTTCATTTTATTTATTTTAAATAAGATACATCTTTCTGCTGTAAGCAAAAAAAAAAAAAAATAAAAAAAAAATCAGCAACATAAATTCAATGATCCCTCTATATGTAGTGCACCGTTCAAGTACACCCAGGTGTACTTGATGGCACGTTTGGTAAGGTTAGCATCATCCCTCATCCCTCCTTATTAATTATACACTCACATATTTTGACACTAGGAACTAATCTTGACATATTCCTAACACTGGATTACAACTTTATAAACCGTGGCATGCAGTAGATTGACTTTTATGCCTTTTACCCTTGAAAGTCAGCCACACTTAAATATTATTCACCATATTGAACATCAGTTTATTCACCTACAAAAGTTATTAATGGGATATTGTGCAATTTGTAAAAATTGTCCTTATTGCACGTCTATCCTCTTCCATTCTTTCGCATATACCTCTTGATAAACCTGAAAATATAGTATAAGGTTGGGGGACATGTGCCCCCGTCCTTTAGGGGTGTTCCAGAAGTTATGCTAACTTATATTAGTGTCCTTAAGGGTGGGTCTAGCCCCCGTGGTTACGTTAGATTAGGTAATGTTTCATATAAAAGTGTACGGTGACTAACCTAACCACTGTTAACCTCTGGGTGGCCTTCGCCCATCCCCTGAAACCCCTGAAGAACAGGGTCACTTCTTCCTCGCCTTAAAGTTACGTTTTGTGTACCTAAAGGTATATGCGAAGAATGTAAGAGAATAGACCAGTAATGAGGTCAGGGAAAAGGCTCCCTGACAATTTCCAAAACAGCCAGCCCCTGTGCTGAAGCATGCAACACCAGTATCATCTTACCTGCAGTGTCTCCAATGACGTTTTGGAAGGACCCACTGGCAAACAATCTCAGGGCCAGCAGAACCTGAGTGTGAGTTGGTAATGCCTGGCTATGCCTTGTTCTTCTCTCCAGCTGAGGCTGCATCTCCTCAAACAAGAGGATAAGGTCTGCCTAGGGAAGTGGTATTTCAGTATCAGCTCATTATCACTCAATGCCAATGAATCAAGGAATTCCGAAAGCGCCTTTCTCGCCTCAAGGCACGAACGTGGAAGTATGCAAAGAAAATATCCAATATATGCAGGAGAAGCGACGAAAACAATACTTAATCACAGTACAAACTTATTACTGCGAGGCGGAATGGGGAGCGCGCACGTGTGGGGCAAATCAGCCTCTTCCTTTTCATGCTTTGTTTTCAGTGCTCCATGCAAGATTTCACTTTATGCATCACAAAACCTTACTTTCTTGGTGATAAAGCTTGTAAATAATAAAAAGAAAAGGTTATTTTGTGCACATAAATATTTAAATAAGAGTTTTCTGGCGAGGTGGAGTTAACTTACAGCACCTCAGGAGGTGGTGTAACTACCTTGCTACCATGGCAACACCAACCTCTTATGCGTTCGTGGATACCATTTGGCTGCCGGAGGTTGATAATAACCGTTTCGTGGATCTGGCCCCTGATGACTGGGAAGATCACTGCTTGGAGCAAACTTGGAAAGATGACCTTGGGCGAGTCCGGGCATTGAGAAGGGCTGGGTGGGGAGTGGTGGTGGCGATGAGGCTTGACCTCGAGTACTCGGATGAGAGAGGTGGGGGTGGCTCGGAGAAGGAACCAAGGGATACCCACAATTCAGGAAGAAGCATGAACGGCAACCAGCAAAGAGGAGCGGCGTGATGAGTAGGAATAGGCGGCGACAGGTGTGATGGCAGACAGGTGTGACCACGGGGATGAGTCAGGAGCGGAGAAGAGGCAGAAGCGGCAGGGAAAATAGCACGTGGAGAGTGTGGTAACCCACGATTTGAACGTGGTAGGAAATGACAACGCCTCGCAACTTGCCTGCGATGGGGTATGATACTCTTGTCACAGCATGTACTGGATTTTGAGAAAGTCGAGAGTTCGTGTCTTCGATCGCACAACACCGTTGCTACCACTGTTTCCGTAAATTTGGCCACTTGTTGTCACCAGTGTTCCAGATGATGTTGACCACACTGTTTTGATGTACTTCTTACCGATGAAATGAAATGATGAATGTCTGTTGATGATGCTTGGTGTGGTGGTGGCTGCTCTGGAGGACCGAGTAGTAGCTTGATATTGTTGGTAGCGTGGAGGTCGTGGGTAATGGTTTGATATTGTTGATTTGTGCGAGCAAAGGACATTCTATAAAAGTTCTTCTAGATTTAATAATGGATAGAATGTACACACATGATATCGAGACACAATTGATAACAGACGTGACGATACCGATGTGCTCCTATCTGAACTGATATGAACTGGACTGAATGTGAACAACTGATCAAGTCTGACTCTCTCTGAAGACTCTCGGAAGACTGACTCTCCGAAGACTGACGATCTAGCTACGCGTACATGAAGAATGTACATGGGATGAAGAAATGGCCAATGAGATGCTTGGAAATGGGATGAAGGAACCAATGACGGCGGTCGTTATTTTGACTAATGACCAGGGAGGACGACAGGAACAGGCGATGCAGGTGCTTTCCCTAAGGACTGGCAGAAATGTAGGGAAGGAAGGTGTGGTATTATTCCCTTGAGAGGGAGAGAGGAAGAAGAAAGGTTAAAAATAAATAATTCTGGCTGGCCATGTGAGCAAACGTGGAATGAAATATATAAATGACGAATATATATCAAAATAAATGTTTTGATAGTGTGTGTGTGTGTGTGTGTGTGTGTGTGTGTGTGTGTGTGTGTATTTACCTAGTTGTATTTACCTAGTTGTATAGTACAGGGTCCGAGCCAAAGCTCAATTAGTCCTGTCTCCATACCCGAATTTGTCCAATTTCTCTTTAAATATGTGCACACTCTTTGCCGCAACCACCTCTTCTTTTAAGTTATTCCATATTTCAACCGTTCGATGCGGAAAGCTGTATTTCTTAACATCTCTCAAACAATGACTCTTCTTTAATTTCTTCATATGTCCCCTTGTACGTCTATCTCCTTCCTCCACTTTTACAAACAACTAGGTCATCTCTGTCTATCTTCTCCATGCCATTTACTAATTTGAACATTGTTATCAGGTCTCCTCTTTCCCTTCTTTCTTGCAGTGTTGGTAATCCAATTTCTTCCAGTCTTTCCTCGTAACTTAGGTCTTCCAATTCAGGTATCATTTTCGTAGCTGTTCTTTGTATTCTTTCCAATTTCCTTATATCTTTCTTCTTGTGTGGAGACCATACCACTGCTGCGTATTCCAGTTTGGGGCGTATCATGTGTGTTATGATTTTCTTCATCATTTCTTTGTCTAGGTAATTAAATGCCACCCTGATATTTGCTAGCAAATTATATGTAGAGCCAAATATTCCATTGATGTGTTTTTCTGGTGATAGCGTGTCTTGAATTATTACTCCCAAGTCTTTTTCTTCTTTGCTCTTTCGTATTGTGATTCCTCCCATCTTATACTCCCATGAAGGTCTCCTTTTACTTCTTCCCATCTCGATTACATGGCACTTTTTTATATTGAATTCTAATTTCCATCGCTTACTCCATTCATAAATTCTATCAATATCCCTCTGTAGTTCCTTATAATCCTCTTGGTTCTTTATTACTTTATCAATTTTGCATCATCTGCAAACATGTTAATGTAGCTATTTAAACCCACAGTCATATCATTTATATAGACCTGAAACATTATAGGTGCCAACACAGACCCTTGTGGTACTCCGCTTGTTACTTCGCACCAACTTGATTTATTATCTCTGATTACTGTGCTTATTTCCCTACCTTGGAGATAATCCTTCATCCACTTAAGTATTTTTCCTTTTAGCCCTCCTCGATGTTCCAGTTTCCAGACGAGACTTTTATGTGGAACTGTATCAAAAGCTTTTTTCAGATCTAAATAGACTGCATCAACCCAACCATCTCTCTCTTGTAGTTTATCTATTACTCTTGTATAAAAGCTCAGTAAGCTTGTTACTCAAGATCTCTCTTTCCTGAAACCGAATTGTTTTTCTGTTATTATATTTTCTTGTTCAAGATATTGCACCCATCTGTTTTTAATGACTATTTCACAGAGTTTACTTACAATACTCGTGAGTGAGACTGGTCTGTAATTCAGTGGTTCCATTTTATTACCTCCTTTGTATAACGGTACTATATTTGCTCTCTTCCATTCCTTTGGTACTTTTCCCTCCTTCAAAGAACTGTTAATTATCTCCCATGTTGGTTCTTCCAATTCCTCTCTACATTCTTTCAATATCCATCCATTTACTTCGTCTGGTCCCATCGCCTCCCTAGTATCTAGCTCTTCCAGTAGTCTTTTAATTTCTTTTCTTTCCACTTGTATGTTTGCTATTCCTTTCTGTTGTTCCTCATCTCCCAGTGATGCAAAGACAGTTTCTCTTGTAAATACAGACTTAAAGCTTTTATTCAGTATCTCAGCCATCTCTTGTGTGGTTTCATAAATTTCTCCATTTTCTTCAGCTTTGTAATGGTATCTCTATGCTTTATTTTTCCATTTACATATCTATAGAAAAGTTTGGGTTCTTCTTTACACTTTCCAACTACATCTCTTTCAAAATTTCTTTCTTCTTCTCTTCTTATTTTAACATAATTATTTCTAGCTGTCCTGTATTCTTCTCTATTTATCTCATTCCATTGTTTCCTCATTTTTTTCCATGTCCTCTCCTTCTTCTTTTTTGCCTCTGCACACTTTGCATTAAACCACACTTTCTTATTTTCTTTTACCTTATATCTTGGCACATATCTTTCAACACCTTCTCTAAACTTGCTTAAAAACACTTCATATTTTTTCTGCACCTCCATACCTCCTAATAAATTATTCCAATCAAGCTCTCCGTAGAATTTCTTTAACCCTGTAAAGTCTGCCTTAGCATAATTTTTTCTCTCATTTTTATATTCCTCATTGAATTTTGGCATTTCTTCTTTGATCTCTATCTCCATCTTCACATGATCACTTTTTCCCACTGGACACAAATATTCTATACTTGGTTCATTTTCTGGCTTTTTTGTAAAAACCAAGTCTAGGAGTGATGGTTCATCTTCCCCTCTGTACCTAGTATTTTCTTTCACCCATTGATCCATCGTGTTTACCATCATAGTCTGTAAAAATTCTTCACTCCATGTACTGGCAATCCCTGTCACCTCCATCTCCCCCCAGTTTGTCTCCTTGCTATTAAAATCTCCTACTAGTAACACCTTGTTTCTTATCTTTAGCATGTCATCTATACTTTTTATGAACTCGCTTTGCATGTGCTTATAATCATCAGTCCCCCAAGTGTTGGTCTTTGGAGGCATGTATGCAACAATAATTTTTCTGCTTTCTTGTCCTTGGATCTTGATCTCCACACTCAATGTTTCTAACCTCCCTTCACCATATTCCACTGTTTCTTTCAAGATGTTTTTTCTTACTAGAATCATCACTCCTCCTCCTCCCTTATTCTTTCTATCTCTTCTCCATGTGTTATATCCTTCTTCTTCAAATTCAACATTAATCTCCCTTGTTAGTTTTATTTCCGTAATGCATGCCACTTCTGGTTTCTTTTCATGTAAATAATCTCTTAGTTTCCTTTGGCTGGACACTAATCCGTCTATGTTTGTATACATAACTTTAATTTTATTTATTCTGGACCCATTTCTTTTGTGTTCTCTCTTTGTTGTCTTACTTCTTGCCCCGCATTCTTTAACCCCCATTTCCTCATTTTCATGTCTATCACTCTCCATATATACCTTTCTGCCTGTTCCTGTGTTCTCTCTTCGTTTTTTGTCTTGGCCTCCTCTTTTAACTCTTTCACCTTGTTCCTTTCCTCCTCATTCATTTCTCTTCTTATATATATATCTTTCATACCCTCTATCTTTCTTAACAAACTCGTTCTTCTCAAGATGTGTTCGGCTGCCACTTGGGTATTAAGTCTTATTTTCATGGGACGTTTCCCCCCTTCTGAATATTTCCCAGTCCTGTACACTTCTATTTGTATATCCGTTTCATCTCCTTCTTCTACAATTTTCCCAATGATGTCTTTTGCTCTTTGTAATTCTTCTCTTTCTCTTAGAACTTTATTTGATATGGTCTTCTCTTTATCCCCAAACACCATCAGGCACATCTTTTTTTGTACCGTATCCCTTACTATGTTATCTTTTTCCTTAATGATTTTCACTACTTTTTTCGCCATCTCTTTATCATGTTCTTCTTGCTGTTTTCTTATTATTTCTGTCATATCTATCTTCTCTTGTTCTCTCTCTTCTTTCCAACTTTTCACTTCCTTTTCAACTAAGCCTTTTACTTCACTCTGGATTTTGCCTTCATCTATCCTAACTTCTTTCTTCTCCACCATGCTCCTTAACTTTCCATTTTCTTTTTTGAGTTCTTGTATTTCTTCACTGTACTTTACATTTAAATCCACTATCTTTTCCACTTCCTCTCTCAGTTTCTTGTTTTCCCTTTCTCTTTTTAACTTCCTTCCTTTCAACTCTTCCAGCTCTTCAACAATGTCGTTCGTGTCTTTAAGTCCCCTCTCCTTATCTCCTTTCCATCCTCTGACTAATGTCACCAATCCTCTTATTTCCTCTCTTATCTTTTCATTCTCTTCTTCTAATTTCCATAATCTTGCATTTAACTTGCCTACCTGTATATCCTTTTCACTAAATCCTTCAAATTTTGGTGTGCCTCTGGGCGACGGCGACGCGGCGGCGGCCGCCATCACGTGTGTGTGTGTGTGTGTGTGAGCACGGAAATCATCTAGAGTTCTTTCTTTTCTTCAATTTATTATTTGTAACGTTTCACTTTCACATAAGGCATATTCAGGCTAAGACAAATAATTATATTTAGTACAATACAAAAAAATGAAAAACAATAAATAAATAAATAAATAAATAAACAAATAAATAAATAAAGGATAAAAAAAAAAATAAAGGACACAATAAAAAAAGGAGAAAAAACAAAGAACCGACATATATATATATAATGGTAGGTCACATTGTTTACTAAAAAAAAAAAAAAACATAATAAAAGGCAGTAAAGACAATGTATGGAGCAACCTTTCCTTCTTGCTGGAAGTTTGCCTACATTCAACCTGTTCCTAAAAAGGGTGACCGTTCTAATCCCTCAAACTACCGTCCTATTGCTTTAATTTCCTGCCTATCTAAAGTTTTTTTTAAACTATCCTCTACAGGAAGATTCTTAAACATCTATCACTTCACAACCTTCTATCTGATCGCCAGTATGGGTTCCATCAAGGCCGCTCTACTGGTGATCTTCTGGCTTTCCTTACTGAGTCTTGGTCATCCTCTTTTAGAGATTTTGGTGAAACTTTTGCTGTTGCCTTGGACATATCAAAAGCTTTTGATAGAGTCTGGCACAAAGCTTTGATTTCCAAACTACCCTCCTACGGTTTCTATCCTTCTCTCTGTAACTTCATCTCAAGTTTCCTTTCTGACCGTTCTATTGCTGCTGTGGTAGACGGTCACTGTTCTTCTCCTAAATCTATTAACAGTGGTGTTCCTCAGGGTTCTGTCCTGTCACCCACTCTCTTCTTATTATTCATTAATGATCTTCTAAACCAAACTTCTTGTCCTATCCAGTCCTACGCTGATGATACCACCCTGCACTTTTCCACGTCTTTTCATAGACGTCCAACCCTTCAGGAGGTAAATATTTCACGCAGGGAAGCCACAGAACGCTTGACTTCTGATCTTTCTAATATTTCTGATTGGGGCAGAGCAAACTTGGTATTGTTCAATGCCTCAAAAACTCAATTCCTCCATCTATCAACTCGACACAACCTTCCAGACAACTATCCCCTCTTCTTCAATGACACTCAACTGTCCCCGTCTTCTACACTGAACATCCTCGGTCTGTCCTTTACTTATAATCTGAACTGGAAACTTCACATCTCATCTCTAGCTAAAACAGCTTCTATGAAGTTAGGTGTTCTGAAACGTCTCCGGCAGTTTTTCTCACCCCACCCCCGCTGCTAACAAGGGCCTTATCCGTCCATGTATGGAGTATGCTTCACATGTCTGGGGGGCTTCCACTCATACCGCTCTTCTAGTCAGGGTAGAATCAACAGCTTTTCGTCTCATCAACTCATTTCCTCAAACTGACTGTCTTCAGCCTCTCTCTCACCACCGCAATGTTGCATCTCTAGGTATCTTCTACCGCTATTTTCATGCTAACTGTTCTTCTGATCTTGCTAACTGCATGCCTCCCCTCCTCCCGCGGCCTCGTTGCACAAGACTTTCTTCTTTCTCTCACCCCTATTCTGTCCACCTCTCCAATGCAAGACTTAACCAGTATTCTCAATCATTCATCCCTTTCTCTGGTAAACTCTGGAACTCCCTGCCTGCTTCTGTATTTCCATCTTCCTATGACTTAGATTCCTTCAAGAGGGAGGTTTCAAGACATCCTTCATTTTTTTGCTACCGGTTTGGAGCCTTTTCTGGGACTGGCATGTCAGTGGGTTTTTTTTTTTTTTTTTTTTTGCCCTTGCCCAGGGTCTCCTACATAAAAAAAAAAAAAATAAATAAATAAATAAATGAATGTATGCATATACGTATCTATGTGTGTGTGTGTGTGTGTGTGTATGCATTTATATACATATGTATGTATCAGAAACATGCCGTCTAGGTAGGCAATAAAATAGTTTAGTAATCTAGGAAAATTATGAAAGTTTCTCTGATTATTATGTATACAGTGCATTTTTTTTTTTTTTCTTTTTGGAGGTTAGGTAAGCAAAATTCGCCCCTCTCTTTCAATCTCAGTATGTAAGCTACAAATAGAGGTATTCCACGTGCTGCATACAGTTTTTCAACACCTTGTTTTTATGTGTTATAATGACAAAAGTAAATCTGACCAACTCAATCGCTTGGCATCTTTCGTGGAATGTGATTACGCCATTGTGTTTTGCTTATTTTTTTTTTATTATTTTTTTTTTCAATTTTTAGTCCATTTACATTTATATTGTAAATATAAAAGTAAATGCGCAAATAGGGAAGAAAAGCAGGAAGAGATAAAGACAGAAAAGATGAGAGAGAGAGAGAGAGAGAGAGAGAGAGAGAGAGAGAGAGAGAGAGAGAGAGAGAGAGAGAGAGAGAGAGAGAGAGAGAGAGACCAATCTGGCGAATGTGGACACCCAGTTATGTAGGCTAAGGAATTTTTTATATTTTTTTTATTTGCTACAATTCCCTTTAGAGCACCATATTAAAAATATTATCATTTGCAAGAATAGAAATATGAGTACATCATGACCTAGTCCAATTGGTACTAGTCCTTTCAGGGAAGTTTAGCAAGCAAAATTAATAAAATGTCAATACAGCTTGTATGAGTAGTATGAGGCGGGAGGCTGTGTATCACACCCCTATCACCAACTACCTATCCTGAGTATTTACTGACGGCACATGCCTGTGGTAGACGGTCACTGTTCTCCTAAATCTATTAACAGTGGTGTTCCTCAGGGTTCTCCTATCACCCCCTCTCTTCCTATTTATTTTATATTCTATTCATCAATGATCTTCTAAACCAGACTTCTTGTCCTATCCACTCCTATGCTAATGATACCACCCTGCAATTTTCCACGTCTTTTCGTAGACGTCCAACCCTTCAGGAAGTAAGCAGTTCACGCAGAGAAGCCACAAAACGCCAGACTTATGATCTCTCTAAAATTTCTGATACGGGCAGAGCAAACTTGGTATTGTTCAACACCTCAAAAACTCTATTCCTCCATCTATAAGCTCTACACAACCTTCCAGATAACTATCCCCTTTTCTTCAGTAACACTCAACTCTCCACCTCTTCTACACTGAACATTCTCGGTCTGTCCT
This sequence comes from Scylla paramamosain, assembly GCF_035594125.1. NCBI lineage: Eukaryota > Metazoa > Arthropoda > Malacostraca > Decapoda > Portunidae > Scylla > Scylla paramamosain. The sequence continues at coordinate 20,014,377 of NC_087177.1, forward strand.
TTTCTTATAATCTGACTGGAAACTTTACATCTCATATATATATATATATATATATATATATATATATATATATATATATATATATATATATATATATATATATATATATATATATATGGTGTAACGCGAGTTTCTGTAAATACTGAAAGAGGTGAAAGAACGTGTAATTCTAAGTAGAAAATGTTCTATACACATATGTATTTTAAGGCTTTGCTTACCCGTCAGAGATGAAATTGTATGAGACTCGCAGGTGTATTATGCGTGTAGCTATGAGGTGACGGACAGACGGTTGCATTGTCGCAGCCTCGGAGGTGCCACTTGCTCAAATTACGAATGGTTTATTTTTATTTATTTATTTATTTATTTATTTATTTATTTATTGTTATTATTATTACTCGTATTATTATTATTTTTTTTTTTTTTGCAGGCTGTGGATTATTGCAATATCTTGTAACAAGAAAAAAACGGTATTTACCAAAAAGCATTACACGGCACCATTATTGAGGTGATTAAATTACTCCTCTAAAATGATACGTGGCATCATTTAAAGCGAGGGAGGACGGGGGAGCGAGTCCAAGCGACCTTGAAAACAGCTGTGTGATGATGCCAAGTAACATTTTACAGGAGTACTTTTAATCACCGCTGTTTGGCTGCGACAATGCAACCGTCTGTCCGTCACCTCATAGCTACATGCAGGTGACCACCGCCTTCGAGTACCAAGCCGATCCTCCCAATATACCTTGGCATTGTATTGGACTACACTAATTTCTCGTGGTGAGTCTTCCACGTTATATAAGTTCAGTTCCTGGATCGTATGACCTATCTGAGTATCACTGGGTCATCTTAACCTTGTGCTGAGACAATATATTATATATTCATATAACACTCGCGAACTCATTCTCTCGGAGCGTAAGATGAATGAAGTCCCACTCTGTCTCTCTCGAGGATGCTTCTCCGGCAGTCAGGTGAAGTATCCACGTTACAAGCGTACGCCTTGTTAAACCACAGCGTCCTGCACTACACTCTGAAAGCAGACAAGCCCAAATTTTCTCCACCGGCCCGGACAAGGACACAAACTCAACCAAATAAACTACATAAATTTGTGAAGTGCTGGAGAGGCGGTAAGAGCACATGAGTTACAAGAAGAAAATGTCGAGTAGCGTCAAGAAGTTTTGTTGAAAAAGGCTTTTGTACATAACGAGACTAACTTGTCCAAACACTGGCTATGGAGGGTACTCATGTCAGAGTACAAGACGTAGTTGTAATGAATGCGAGAAATAAGGGAATCTCTCTCCTGCTTTTTACCATTATCATAGCTCTCATCGTTATTGTTGTTTTCATTATTTTTTTGTTGCTACTACCATCACCACCACTACTAAACTAAACTACTCATCTTTAACGTTCACTATTATTATCATTCTTATCATTATTACTTGTTTCGTTCTTACCATTTTTTTACTTTTCTCTCTTCTTATTCAATATTCTTCTCTCCCTGCCTTGACTTATCCACTCTTCTTTTTATTTCTTACAGTCTGCCTTTCCTATTTTTTTTTCCTTTTCCTCACATTATTTTTTAGTCATCTTTCTCCTTCCCTGTTATTCTATTTTTTTCCCTCTTTTCCCTTCCTCTCTCTCTTCTATGTGTATACTTTGACAAAATGGTAAAAAAGAAAGGACTTTTTCGAAAACAGTTTTAGTAATACGTGTGGTGCATCCTGACCCGTTGATGCGCCTGTAATGTCTCTGCCAAGGCCTCTACAGAGACCTTGGGCTGGAGACGAGGCCTTTGTGTGTGTTTCTCCTGCACACCAGTTAAAACAATTACTAACGACTCTCGGCGATTCCCCCTTGGCCATTTATTTTGTCATGATAAAAAATAGTGAATATTAGATAAGGCTGCCAGCCACGCCCACCCAAAGACTCTGGGTCCGCTGGATCCGCTGAGAAAGAAACCTGGCGGAGAGTAGGAGCTTCACGTTAACACGCCATTTTTATAAACAACGAGGACAGTCATGGCACAATTTACATCCCCAAGACAACCGCAAGAGTCGTCGCGTGACCCACGCCAGACTGCCAGTGTCCGCCCGCCCGGTAACATATGGCGCAGCTGAGCTAAAAGCTTCGCTGTAATTTTTGGTGAGGCCATTACTGCTTCCTGAGCACGACACCACCTCAAGGTGTGGCGCTGGCCAGGCGGTGGGGATGGCAGTGAGTGTGTGTGAGTGTGTGTGTGACAGAGAGAGAGAGAGAGAGAGAGAGAGAGAGAGAGAGAGAGAGAGAGAGAGAGAGAGAGAGAGAGAGAGAGAGAGAGAGAGAGAGAGAGTGTTACGGGGGAGGGAGAGGGGCAGGCTGGCAGAACAGACAGACAGACAGACATACGAACAGACAGACAGACTGATAGACAAACATAGACAAACAAAAAAGCTACCTGGCTGACAGACTGACTAACCAACTGATCAATTAAGTAAATGCTTGAGGAGGAATAGATTGACGGACAGACGCACGGCCAGCGAGACGCGTCCACGACGTAACTATCTGAACAAAAATTCCATAAATCTCCTGAACGTCCTTCACCCAAGATGACAAGACGTCAGCTCCGCGTCGCAGGTCACAACGCACACTCCTGCCTCTCTTCGGTGTGGACGAGGCGGACGGTGAGGCAGGAGACACAATGAGGGAAGGTGAGGGGCTGGCGAAGGACAGCCTCACAAAGCTCGGCATTTACGAAACTTTGATGAGGAAACTTGTTGTGTTAGTCTGATTTTTTTTTTTTTTTCCATGAATTTTCCATGAATTTAATATTTCGGCACCAAGGAACGCCGTTGACTAAGGTAATTAAGAAAACATAAGGCATATATGATGCATTATTCAACGTGGTGAGAACATTTCTGTTTTACTTCTCTGAAAATAATAATGTTCGGGAAAGATCAGGAAGGAAGAAAGCAGAGACGTAAGGACACACATGCCTGAAGGGTAGGACTAGCTGTTAACAATCAATGTCCCAGAAAACACATTAACACTGTTAGATCCACTACGCTGCTTGCATACACACACACACACACACACACACATTCTCTCTCTCTCTCTCTCTCTCTCTCTCTCTCTCTCTCTCTCTCTCTCTCTCTCTCTCTCTCTCTCTGCGTTATCCCTCCCTTCTTCCGGTAATCCATCCATCCTCCATCTTCCAAGGCTAGCCGCGTCCCTTCGTCATTTATATCTGTCTCATGGTTCTCCTTCGCAGCTCAGCCACCCGGAGCGCTTCGGGCCTGTCCTGTCCTTGGCCGGTACAAATTTTATCGCCTGCTTCGTAAACTTGAATTGGCAAAAAAATTCTGTCGATCCACAGACTTTGGGCTGCAAAGATTTCCTGCTCAAGACACGGGGCGAAGGAGCATCGGTTTATTGATGTTTTCCTCTTTCTTGGCTCTGATGTTACGAATATTTCATGGCCTTATTTCAGGAACCCTGCGGAGGCCCTTTTTTGCGAAGAAAATTCATTTTAGATACTCAGAGCATTCTGGCAAACATACGTATTCGTTAGTCTGTACTGCAGATATCTTTGGCATGTGTTTGGAGATTCTGATACGAAAGAAGAAATATCATTCACACCATCACCATTAACAATCTCAAAAGTTACTGACAGATGGATAGAGAGATAAATCTTTCACTCATCGCAATGCTGCATCTCTTCCTACCTTTTATTTCCATTTCTATGGTTTCTGCGTAGCACCCGATAAAGTCTTATTACGGCCTCGCTGCACACGACTTCCCACTAATTCCTAATCTGGCTAGCTTACTAATGCAAAAATTAACCAGTACCTTCACTCCTTCATCCTTTTCACTTGTAAACTAACTCTCTTCCTGTTTCTGTTTTCCCTCCTACCTTCGACTTGAACTGTTTCAAAGGAGGAGTATTAAGACACCTCAGAAGCTGGATTGGACAACTCTCTTGGTCCTCTTCCTGTTTCTTTTTTGGGAACACCACTGAGCGTTTTTACCTTTATTTGTCCTTCAGTGACATTTGAGAGATAGATAGATAGATAGATAGATAGATAGATAGATAGATAGAGAGAGAGAGAGAGAGAGAGAGAGAGAGAGAGAGAGAGAGAGAGAGAGAGAGAGAGAGAGAGAGAGAGAGAGAGAGAGAGAGAGAGAGTTATTGCTGTTGTTGTTGTTGGTAGTGGTGGTGATAGTAGTGGTGGTGTTGGAGGTGATGATGGTGACACTATTGTTGTGTTTATTCATTATCATTTTAGTAACATAACATATCACTCAATAGCAGCAGCAGTATCACCACCATCATCACCACCACCACCACCACCACCACCACCACCAATAAAACCATTACCACTAAAAATATCCACCACCAGATTTCCCTTCCTGGGGCGCCAAGACTTCTTCGTATGAGGGACGCCACTTAGTCGTCCTGAATCACGCATTTTACCACATCTGAGCATAATCCCGAGTGTGAATGCCAGCCAAGTAGCCCTGAAAGCTACACCTCCTGGCTCGGAATAAATGCTTAATTTTCTTTCCCTGTCCGGTGCAAAAAAAAAAAAAAAAAAAAAACATTTTTTTTCCTTCTCGTCTCTAATTCAGTTATCTTTTTTTTTTTCGTGCAATTTATTCCTGCTTTATTTTTTTCTTTCCTGTATTATTTCTAAGAATTTTACATATTCTCCAAGCGTGCAGTAATACGTGTATATTCTGCATTAATCATATTATTCTGTACTTAAAAGGACAATAACACAATTAACTTTTTTCTTTTCATGATAGATTAACACTTATGTAAACCAAAAAGGGAATAACACGAAACAGAACCAACGCGGCACATTGTGACACTTATACCTAGAATAGTTGGTGTCCTGCTACTCGAGCAAGTGTGCCATATGTTGCCGCGCTAAAATGGAGCATTGTAAGTATGAGAGAAAACTGTCAACTTGAAAAACTTGAATGACAACCGGTAAAAATCAAACGAGTTCCTCTTGTGATGTTGGAAATCAAGAGAAAAACTGAAGAAACTATTCTACTTCAACATTCACACACACACACTGGAGATCGTTGAAAATTTACCAAGAGTAAAGTACTTAATCTGAGGCCAAAAATACATTCATCTGCACTGCTGCCGCAAATTAAAAACATAGAACATATGCAGGATACAAGTATGGAAACGAAGCGAGGGTAACTTGCTTTACAATTATTCATGTATAATACAGTCGCAAATTTACCAACAAATCGTACAATTTTATTTTATTTTCGTTGTATTTTATAGCAATACTAAAACTGCTACTGTTGTGGGAAAGTTAATGGGTTCCCATAAAACTGTTGGGTAAGAGTGTAAATACAAGAGCTATCTGTTAATTAACACTATACATTTTAACTTCTACTGGCAATAAATAACTTCCCTGCGCTCTTGACGTCACATGAACCGTGCGGAAATGCAAAAAAAATTAGCGGGCACATCCACCGCTGCTGAAACACGAGCCTGGTTACCAATGCCGACTCATCTCGAAGTAATTAAGGAGCACGATGGCTTTCGGTTCATGAGTATCGGTAAGTAATTTCAGCGTCAATGAATCAAATCACATTATTCCATTTGAATAACTCAGAATCTGCATCAAATACCTAATTATATTCTTTTAGAAGGTAACCCGATGACTGACATGGTTTCATATCACGCTTAATTAAATAATTTAGTGGAGGGGAAATTTCTAGGAACACTACAGACAGCAAAAAAAATGATTAAGGACCTCAAAACCTTTAGTTCCTGTTGCTTTAATGAACTCTATCTAGAGTTAATGAAATTAAGTAAGAAGCGCCAATCTGACAAACTCTGTAGTGTGTGTGTGTGTGTGTGTGTGTGTGTGTGTGTGTGTGTGTGTGTGTGTGTGTGTTTGCGCGCGAGTTTCTGACTGTTCGTTTGTCAGTCTGTCTGCGTTTGTGTATGTGTGCAAAGGACAACTGGTACTGTACACTCACATAGCATGAAATTCAGCAGAAGATCGAAATTCAGTCCCAAGTGAATCAAAATAAATTTTATCCTTCGTGGAATTTTTCAAAGGATCGTATTTAGTGTGGCAAAGTTCCTAGTGAAAAATGCAAATTTCGCCATAACATTTTTTTTATTTATTTATTTTATTTTTTTTCATTTGGAGAACACTCATTCTGGTATCAATGAATAGTTCATTCTTATATCAATAATGATGTACAATGCTTAGCTTACAGGTAAAATTAAAAGTCATTAATTAACGATATATACTCTTCGATTCATTATCAGAACGTGGATGAAATCCGGCAGGTCTGTTGGAATCCTGTCGCAGAGTGATCGAAATCATTAGCGAGCCGCATGCCGGACACTGGCTGGTTCACGAGTGATGGAGACTTGTTCTTAAAAGTGAAGTTTATGCAACTGGTGAACCATCAACTGTTTATTAGTAAATCACATTATTCTGTCCACACGGTATATCATTTATTGCCTATTTACTCAGATGTCTACCTTAACTTTCATTTCAATTACACGTATTCCGTATTTTTTTTTTTTTTCTGACGGAAATTACTGCTTTGTTTCTGCAATATTAAATATTGTGAAATTTTGTTATTAACTTATCTTTTCGCATAAAATACATTACTTAAAACAAAGTTACATCAATCTGTCCCTTTCATATTTTTTCTATTTATAAAAGACACAATAGTCATATGTACAGGAGTTGCTTGTGATCACCAACCACAGAACAGCTGGACAAGGACAGACAGCAATGCTTTTACCGTCTCCTCAATTTGTTCCTTACTACGCAAAAATTATTACGAGTCATCACTTCACAGAAAACTATACTTTCGTTGTGACACATACAGTAGGACATAGTGTGTGTGTATGTATGTCTGTGTGTGTGTGTGTTTGTGTATGGGTGAGTGGGTGTGTGATCAGTCTCACACACACACATTCCCGTCACGCAGCACATCACCCATCCATCCATTCATCCGTGACCTTTAGAGCAAAAATCCTTCCCCACGGATACTCATGCTACAAGATTCCATGAACGTAACAAAGGCAAAGCGCACATAAGAATTAATAAAAACAAAAGAGATTTATTCTTCGTTGCTTATCTGTTTTACTTAGTCGAGATGGTATCATGTACAATTAAAGTTCTGTCCTTTATAATAGGTACTGTATTTATGATATATTTACGTATTCACCCACAATTCATTTTATAATTCACGGTTACTGATGATCAATTGTACGAAAAAGGAACATGTCAAGTTCAAAAATAATAAATAGAAAAAAATATAAAGATTCAGTAAAAACAATACAGGAAAACTAGAACACGCGGAGAGAGAGAGAGAGAGAGAGAGAGAGAGAGAGAGAGAGAGAGAGAGAGAGAGAGAGAGAGAGAGAGAGAGAGAGAGAGAGAGAGAGAGAGAGAGAGAGAGAGAGAGCAAAGTAAAAGAGACAGGAAAAACTGCATTTTTTTTTCCGTGACATTTCATTATATATAATTTTCATCAGTGGAATATTCCCATGTCATTTTTTTAATGTGACATGTATTCATGTGCCATTTTTCTGGTGACATTTTTTTTTTCATTTTTTCCAAGCAGCGTGGTGATGGACGCCCCTTGCTGCGCTCCACGAGTAAGCTCATGGACAGACGGAGGCACAGAGTGATAGTTTCCTGTCGCCCTTTAATTTCACGTATCTTGGTTAGGAATGCAAGGCCAAGCGGCTTCCCTATACCAGCTGTCCTGCCGCACATTTACTTACCATCACCTCACCCACCCCCGGACAAGCAGTGCAGTTTGCCTTGCTTACATGTAAATTCCACACAAGTAAATTCCACCCACGAAAATTCCTCCACGAAATCGCCTGAGATGATTTTACCCATGATAAATACCCGCAACCTAACATAATATAACATAACATAATCCTATGGGGTGTGGGGAAATCGTTTTGTAGAGATCTAGCAGGTGGAATGTTCGTGGGGACATTTACCTGAAGGAGCTTACGGTGCACAGTCTGCCCCAGTGTCGCGGCCATCTGTGTCCGGCAGGTGGTGGTCAGCAGTGGAATAACCTGCCACATCCACTTCAACTGTGCCTCGTTCATGGTTACACTGATATAGTTAGCACGTTCGGAGCACGCGCGTACACACACACACACACAAACACACACACACACACACACAAGGCACGCACGCACGCACGCACGCACACTCTACCATCTCCGTGGTGGTAGTTGGTACAGTACATACACAATATCCTCAAGCCGCCTTACCTTCATCACTCAGCATTGCGCCGCACCGATGAAAGTGCGATAATAAGTGTTGCGCTCACTAATACACGCAAGATTTTTTTGAGTGTTTTGTTTTTTGTTTTGTGTGTGTGTCTTTGTCTTTTTGCATGTTTTCTTTGAAATATACGGAAGACATTTGAGGAACTTTTTGTACGAAGGTTTTAACATTTCAGTTTTCCATATACGAGATCAATTTATTACAGTACTTTGACCTTTAAACGGTTCTTCCAGTGACACGATAGTTGATCATGCAGCTGCAATTGTGGTGTACTGATAGCGTAAGATTTTCTACATTTTTATACCACTTTGTTCAAAACTGATCATGGCTCTGGAATTCATGAACTGTGACTTACATATGATTGTAAACAACGTCATGCAAGGCGATGCGATTCATAAACTTATAATCTATCATTGCCTTTAAAGCTATATCGTGGAAAGATTTATCTAAGCTTTGGCGTGGATTAGATTTCTCGGATATGAACGTGACGGAAGGAAAAAGCAGAAAATTTTACACTGGAGAATTCTTGAAGAGAAAATCAAATGAATTTTAGGAGCCAGTCCAGTAAAAACGAGACACACTTGCGGGAAAGACTGAGGCCAAAAAGGCGGCGTGGACCAGGTAATGGTAGGCCTGTTAGGTGGTGGTGGTGGTGGTGGTGGTGGTGGTGGTAGTGGTGGTAGTGGTGGTGGTGGTGATGGTGGTGGTGGTGCTAGTGGTGGTGGTCAAGGTAACTTACGAATAAAGGACACCATTTCGGGAAAGCCACAGGGAAATCTCGCTATGGTGACGAGGCGCCTGGGTGGCCCTCTCCCTCTCCAAAGTTCCTTTTCTCCGCCTCGCTTCACTACTCAGTCGTGTCCTGGTGACCCACAGTAGGCGTTGGGTTCCCGGCGTGGATGTCCGGATCACTCCCGATTTCCAGATGGTGGCGGCGTCAGCTGTCTTGTTTATGTCCATCTCCTGATCTCATTGCAGCGTATCAAAATGTTTCAGGGGGGTCGTGTGCCACCCCGCGTCTTAAAGATCACGTTACTCGAGTCATACTCATTGGACTCGCTATGAAATGTTATCTTCTTTGTGTTTCGTAGACAGTTTTCCTTCTCCCCTGTCATTCCCTGCCTGTGGGACATGTGCAGTATTACTTGTGGCTCCTCCGACGACGCTCTGTCTATTTTGTCCGATATTTCAACTTGGGCATACCCGGGCACGTGGGCACTCGAGAGGAGGAGGCGGAGGGAAAACTGACTGTGGTGTCCAAAAAACATTCTCGACATGTTGATTTTATGAACCTCCAGAGTAGCAGTAGCTCTAGTGGTGGTGGTGGTGGTGGTGGTAGTAGTAGTAGTAGTACTAGTAGTAGTAGTAGTAGTAGTAGTAGTTGTAGTTGTTGTTGTTGTTGTTGTTGTTAGTGGTGGTGGTTTCGTTGTTGTTGTTGTTGTTGTTGTTGTCGTCGTCGTCGTTGTTGTAGTTATTGTTATTGTTGTGGTTGTGGAGATGGTCACCCTGGTGGCTGTGGTGGTGGTGGTGATGGTGGTGGTGGTTACGGTAGAAATAGTTATAGCTGCCGTTGTTGTTGTTGTTACTTTTGTTGTTGTTGCTTTTGTTGTTCCTATTTCTGCTATTGTGAACGTTGTTATAGCTGCAAATGTAATATTATTATTATTGCTCTTGTTGCTGTTGTTTCTATCAGTGAGTTGTTCTTTTGTTTAACGTTGTTGTTGTGTTGTCGCTTGTGTTGGTTATGTTACTCTTCTTTTTCTTCTTGCTGGTATTGTTGCTATTGTTTCTGTTGTTGCTGCTGCTGTTACTGTTTTTACTGTAGCTTTGACATCGTCATTATCATCATCAGCAGCCGCAGCAGCAGCACAACAGCAGCATCAGCAGTGTGTGTGTGTGTGTGTGTGTGTGTGTGTGTGTGTGTGTGTGTGTGTGTGTGTGTGTGTGTCTGTGTGTGTGTGTGTGTGTGTGTGTGTGTGTGTGTGTGTGTGTGTGTGTGTGTGTGTGTGTGTATTTTGAGAGCGGAAGTGTTTGTATTTTCTTTTTTTTTATGTGTGTGTGCTTTTTCCAAGAAACCAGAAATGGTTTACAGCACACCCTGACGGGTAAACGAGACATAAAAAAAAAACTTTAAGCTTTATCACGTAAAATACTAGACCACACACACGCTCACACACACACACACACACACACACACACACACACACACACACACACACACACACACACACACACACACACACACACACACACACACAAAGAATCTAACCAAGCAGCAACACAACCGGATACACTGTGCAAGCCAAATATAAAAATTTCGTGATTTTATGTCTTCCTTAGGCAGGGGCATAAAATGTTTTATAACATTCCATTGTTTTAGGCCTAACGAGGCTTCCAATATATGAGAAGGATTTTCCAAGATTATGGAAAATAAACTGGCACTGTCATCTAGGCCTGAGGCATCGTTCAAGGTTGATGCTGGATTTCCTCTCGTTTAAATAAGTGTGGGAAGTAATGCATATAATTTTCTATCCATATACACGTTTTACCTCAGTGCGATTCCATCCAGTCCATCCCGGTGGTGGGGCGGTGTGTGCGAGAAGCACTCACGGGAACACTGGCAGAATCAGGAGACCATTGTGTGTTGTTCAAGGTGAATTAACCCAAATGAAAACTGGTAGAAAATATCATGGCAGAGGAGAAAGGACACGAACAATGGCTAATGAAAACTAGAAATAATGAAAACACTGATGAAAACACACAGTGATGAAAAGGAACACACGACCAGCATGGGCATTGTTCTCCCTCTGCATTTTTATCCTACTTAAGCCACAAACTCCACCTCCTAGACCCAACTGTCTCCAGCCATGGACGCTGATATGCCGCTAGTCTCTTCTTCCTCAAGATCTACAAGTCATCATCTTCATCATCATCCTGATCTATGTTACCGCTGTGTTCATTTTTTTGTCGGCTGTCTGTCTATTCCACACCACAAAAAAAAAAAAAATAAATAAATAAAATGTATAAATAAATAAATAAATAATAGATGCTCTAAGCTGCGGAGCAGCTCGGGGGATCTGATTTTTAGATGCGTCGCAGACTTGGTCATACAGAGCTCGCCTCCACACGCCACGCCAACTGTCACGCCGTCGTGATGGTTGCGGCGAGTGATATGTTGCTATAAATGACTCTGTGTTTTCAATATGTGGAGTTTCATCTGCATTCTGATCGCGCTATCATGTTCACGAGAGTATTTTTTTCTACTTAAGTGTAATAATATATTTCAGCATTCATTGTTAAATTGTTGAAAATAGCGAGCATAAGTAAAACACATAAATCTTCACAGTTCAACTCATCGTAATACCATTTTCCTTTTTGTTTTGTTAATTTTTTTTTTATCATACATCTTGATTTTATGTTCACTGGTGAGTCTGGTAGTGCCAACCAGAGCTGGTTATCCAGTATATGCAGTGAATTATGGCGTATAATTTACGCATTTTGCGCGCACGATAACTCGAAATGTGCAAAAAACGGCAAAGCAGTGAGTCTGACGAAGAAATGTCATATGAAAGATGCGCCGTCAAAAGTTTCCAAATGGGAGGTGTTTCCGAGACTGAAATTGCAATTTTTGTATGTGATGGACACCAAAAGGTGCTCCTGGCCAGATCCTCCAGGGGCCAGGCGGAGCGGTGTGTCATAAAGATGTGTGGTAACAAAATTAGAACCCCCTCGCTCTGCTCGGGAAATAAATAAATAAATATTTATATAATTACATAAATAATAATAATAATAATGATAATAATAATAATAATAATAATAATAATAATAATAATAATAATAATAATAATAATAATAATAATAATAATAATATCATGAATAATAATAATAATAATAATAATAATAATAATAATAATAATAATAATAATAATAATAATAATAATAATATAAATAATAATAATAATAACAATAATAATAATAATAATAATAATAATAATAATAATAATAATAATAATAATAATAATAATAATAATAATAATAATAATAATCACATGTCATCGAGTTCTTTTTTTTTTTTTATGTAGGAAGGACACTGGCCAAGGGCAACAAAAATCTAATAAAAAAAAATGCCTACTGAAATGCAAGTCCCATAAAAGGGTCAAAGCATTGGTCAAAAATTGGTGGATAAGTGTCTTGAAACCTCCCTCTTGAAGGAATTCAAGTCATAGGAAGGTGGAAATACAGAAGCAGGCAGGGAGTTCCAAAGTTTACCAGAGAAAGGGATGAATGATTGAGAATACTGGTTAACTCTTGCGTTAGAGAGGTGGACAGAATAGGGGTGAGAGAAAGAAGAAAGTCTTGTGCAGTGAGGCTGCGGAAGGAGGGGAGGCATGCAGTTAGCAAGATCAGAAGAGCAGTTAGCATGAAAATAGCGGTAGAAGACAGATAGATATGCAACATTGCGGCGGTGAGAGAGGGGCTGAAGACAGTCAGTTAGAGGAGAGGAGTTGATGAGACGAAAAGCTTTTGATTCCACCCTGTTTAGAAGAGCAGTATGAGTGGAACCCCCCAGACATGTGAAGCATACTCCATACATGGACGGATAAGGCCCTTGTACAGAGCAGCTGGGGGGGATGAGAAAAACTGGCGGAGACGTCTCAGAACACCTAACTTCATTGAAGCTGTTTTAGCTAGAGATGAGATGTGAAGTTTCCAGTTCAGATTATAAGTAAAGGACAGACCGAGGATGTTCAGTGTAGAAGAGGGGGACACTTGAGTCCTTGTCAGTCCTGCTTTCTTTTAACATCTCTAGTTTGCAACTCTCTTACTGTAATTGTCCTGTCCATCTCCATTTTACTTTCATCTCATTTATACAATCTCCCCAACTTCACTTGCTCCATAATCCATTTTTTTTTTTTCTTATCTCTCCTCGTTAAACCAAGTATCGATATATTTCTTTTTCGATATTGTAAAGTTTTCATTACACTCCACGTTTGCCTTCAAGAATATCTACTTTTAAATTCTACCTTAGTTCAGTCACTCATATCATCAGCCTGCCAAATGCCAAAAAACTAAATGGAAATCATATCGACACGTAGGTATTTTTCTCCCATTTCTTTAAGGGCGAGTGGCGTGGCGTGGCCCGGGATTGAAGCAATTTCCGGGTGTTTGTCGACTTTGTTCCTACTTCAGTGCCACGTCAAGGGAAATATTCTCCGATGAGCTGTATAGAAAATCCATATCTGTGCTGAAATATTAAAGGCGTACGCTGGCTGAGAGACAATTAATCCCACGTTCCCATGTGATCGCTGCCTGAGCGTTTGTTCCATCGAGGCGCACCACTCCCACTGTATTGCATGTATTGCTCTCTCTCTCTCTCTCTCTCTCTCTCTCTCTCTCTCTCTCTCTCTCTCTCTCTCTCTCTCTCTCTCTCTCTCTCTCTCTCTCTCGTTTCATGATAATTACGTGTGTTTTCCACTATCAAGAATGATCATTAATAATGGAAATTTGCAAAGTTCGCTCACACGTCACAAAATAATATACAATTTTTGCATAACTAAATTAAGCCTCTAATTTATCGCCGTCCAGGTATAAAGATGCAGAATTATTGCGACCAAACAACAGCCATTTTTTTCTGATGTCGAACGACTACACATGGATATAACAAAGGACAGAAACAACCAATTCATTAAGTCATCAAAGTCATATACATAATTATATTTTCATTCATCTATTTCCTGCATTCTTATACTTACTACACTACTACTACATTACATATACTTAACGACTTCCTCCGATCCTATCTCGACCCTTATCATCAAGGAATATGCATAACGTTGCGTCACCCTTCAGCATCATTTTATAAAGCACACAACCATCAAGCTTCCGCACTTCACACTCACACAACATGTAAAGGCCTTACACACTTATTTACTGGTACGGCAATAACTGGCCATCCTCCACCTGAAGGATATTCCATTCAACGTTTCCGGGAGTTAATCAAAACTGGATTTGCAGCCAATTATGAGAAAGATACACAAACTTTCGTCAAAAAATCGCTAGTATGTGGTATCGCCGCACCGAAGCAATGAGGTCGTGTGTGGGAGCTGATATACAGGACGACGAGTGACCGTGAGGCGGGCGATGGTGTGCGGGGCAGCCTGACAGCACGATGATGAGCATCATTATACAATTTCCCACACAACAAAGGAGACAGACGCAAGAAAAGAAACACAAAGACATCCTCCATATCTCACTGGAATGAGCCGCGACACACAAACCATTCACGCCTATGATTAATGAGGGAGCCACACACTCGGCTAGGTCTGCCGGGTTCCAGTCTCATACGTGGTGCACTTCTAAAACTTGGTCAAATTTTAAAGAAATACAAAGAACACACGCAATTCTTAACTCTTAAACTAACTCGCACGCACACGGCGTCACCACAGGAAGGATAATGAAACCACCGCTTCTCGAGGCACAAATGTTCAATTAACTTGATGAAATCTGAAAGGATGGCCAAATTTCAAGTCATCAAACATAATTCGACGAAGGGAAGAAAGGAACCTGTAATCAGTGACTGCAGGGACCAAGGCGCCGCGCGTCAGGGAGACCATCGATCCAGAGCGAGGACCTGGGAGCAGTGTGAGGGGAAAGGGGCCTGTACAGAGCCTCACGAAGCTGTTCCCTCGGGATTTACTGGCCCAAGTAACACACAAGACAACACACCACTAACCTGCACAAAGATGAATGAGGTCCGGGCAGGAGATGACGGCGGGAGACACACGTGCACCAGTCCCTAGCTCGGCAAGCTGGGCTGCAACGAAAAGGAGTTGAGATGTCACATTTTACTTACTTCTCTCTTCATTATCTTGATGACAGATGTAGTACAATAAAGAATCTCTCTCTCTCTCTCTCTCTCTCTCTCTCTCTCTCTCTCTCTCTCTCTCTCTCTTACACACACACACACACACACACACACCAGGCAGCTCCTTGACAGTCGCCCAAGACCTACTCAATTACAGTCATGATGCTGAAGCCCAAGGCAGCTGTTGTCCCTTCCCAGCACTACTAATAACTCAACGCAGAGATCAAGGGAAATGCTACACATATTGAAATTAGTCGCACGAGCAAGCAATCTTCTGGTCGGGTAATCTGTGAGTATTAACTTTACGTAATTATGATACATCAGAGATTACTAAAAGACATTCCCACGTTAACATAATTTAACGCACAAGTATCTGTTCACATAACAATACAAATTGGCTCTCCTTAACGCCACATCCACGGTAACAGGTATCCGTAATGTCTGCGTTCCTAAAAGAAAACAAAGAACTTTACTTGTGAAAGACACAATACATATACGCAAAAGCATACAGAATGATAGATAAGTACATACACATAAGAAAAGATAGACAGACAGAAACATTAAGTGGACGTTCCTAGAAGCAAACAGAAGACTATTCACGAGTCACAGGGACGGTACGCACGGAAACAGGCAGAGTGAAAGACAGACACACAAAGATAGTTAAAATAAACACAGTTAAAAAACACAGTCACAATAGGTGGATACTCCTTATCAAAAAAAAAAAAAAAAAGAGTAATATTCACCAGTCAGATGATAAACAGCTATGAAGACAGACTGGAGTGGTTAAATATGTAAATACATATGAGAAAATAAACAGAGACAATAAAAAAAAAAAATCAAACTGATGAAAAACTACACCTCCTTTGTTTAAGCGCGTCTTGTTGGCCATTAAGGAAGAGAGAGGACATGAAAGTGAGAGAATACGTACGTTCAGTGCTGCCTCGCCGCCTCGCAGTGGCTGTCAGCTGTGAGGGGGCGACACTCCAGGCTGTGTCAGGACGAGGTTATTATGTTACGCTGCAGGACAGCTGGCGAGAGCTCAAAACGCTCCTCCACGACATGTACGTACATGCTTAACAAGGAAAGCACACACACACACACACACACACACACACACACACACACACACACACACACACACACACACACACACACACACACACACACACACACACACACACACACACACACACACACACACACACACACACACACACACACACACACACACACACACACACACACACACACACACACACACACACACATGACACGAAGTAATGATGATAACATTGTAATAATGATCTGAAGGAGGACGACGTTAGAAGCACAAGAAGACCAGGTAGCAAAAAACAGTCTTGTCTCGCAGCTACACTATTTGCTTCAGTAGATCACTCAATTCAGCAGATCTATGATTGAATGACATGTGAACGCTAAGTGGCGAACGTGACAAATCTTTTATACTATTTTTATAACAAGCTGGTGATGTTTGGCTAACCAAATGACTGCTTTCACGTGTGTGGATTTCCATTAGTGTCCCGGCTTGTACTGACGTGTTGTACTTCTTAGGCTGCGCGAACACCAAACTGCAATAGTCAGACAGTGCGGGAGTTGATAAGATTTAGTACACAATAACGACTCCATCTACTGTGTGCCGTATCTAACATTGATTTTACATTAATGGTCTGGGTCTGTAGTGAGTGCTGGTTATGCTAAGTTTTCACTTAATCTAAAATGCATAGTATCATTTGAGTCTCTTTTTCTATTTTTTTTTTTTTTTTCAGGAATGGAAAGACAACTAAGATTGATCTGTTTCTCTCTTATGTAATAACCTAAATAGTAAATATGAAGCTAACGAAACAGTATTCATATATCTTTACTTTCATACGTTTCTCCACCTGGAACCTTCATTTTTTACTTCTGACTAGATGGTATACAACCGTTTGCGTTAATTGCCTTATCTATATAATTTCATTTTTCATTTGGATTCGTCTTAGTTTTAAGAAAGGTTGGGCATCTCTTTTATCAACACCTTCTCTTAGGTTATTTACTCATACCATTTGTTTTCTGACAGATAGAAATTCTAGTTGTTTAGTTTGAATAGGAACACCATTTCCGAAGTTTATAGAAAGCACTTATGGGAGGATTTTAATTCTCTGTTCATCCTTATGTAAATCGATAATAGCGAGATTTCGGGGCATCATTACATCATTACAGAGCCCTGATTGTATGTTAGTTATGAATTTTGTTTTCGTAGAAAAGTTTGAATTTTAGAAATAGGCGGTAAAGTAATTCCATCTATCAGGCTTAGATGTCTTGGATATCAGTAAGTTTGGTATCATTAAGTATGATAGAGGCACTACACTTGTCCAGGCAGTCAGCTCTACATAACAAGTGAGAGTGTTAAGAATGATAGAGAACCACCGAGTCAACAGCGTGATCGCTCGTCACCAAAGCGACTGTCTTTATTTCAATAAACATAATTTTGATATAGAAGGCAACGGACCATCTAAAGCTTTATTTGTTCTTTTCCCACAAAAAAAAAAAAAAATACAAAATGAAATATATATACACGTATAAAAATACAAATACAAATACAAATACAAAATCTGATTTACGCAATTGCGGGGTGAGAGTGAAAACAATATGGAGCTGATGACTCCAACGCAAACAACTTTGATTACATATCATATGTATGAATTATGTGGATACATAATAATTACACACAGCAGCTTAATGAGTGAGCGTGAGGATGGACAGACGGGGCGTGTATTTCAGTGAGGCTGTGCGTGAACGCGAGGCCCGCTACACACACAGACCGACGGACAGACGAGAGAGAGAGAGAGAGAGAGAGAGAGAGAGAGAGAGAGAGAGAGAGAGAGAGAGAGAGAGAGAGAGAGAGACAGAGTGGATATTGACAAGAAGTAATTTTCACATTATAGCTCCGCCCTGAACAGCCAATCGCCCTCTGAGTCGTAAGTACAGAATCACGGAGCCATCAATGTGAACAGCGAATACTGGAAATCAGGCTGGACGTGTCTCGCCTCCTGTGGAGACAATGCAAACATACATAGTCTTTCCGATCACCAGTCAAGTAATAAAGTAACATACGTTCTCCCCCAAACTCTTTTACTTTAAATTACCCTAGGATTCAGGTACCTCGACTATTTTTTCTTTTCAACTCCCAGTCCATGTTGCAACCGCCAAGATGATGAAATAAATTGTCGTCCGTTTTTCGTTTCACGTGGCTGCTTTTTTTAATCTACGTGTGTGTGTGTGTGTGTGTGTGTGTGTGTGTGTGTGTGTGTGTGTGTGTGTGTGTGTGTGTTTGTGTGTGTGTGTGTGTGTGTGTGTGTGTGTGTGTGTGTGTGTGTGTGTGTGTGTGTGTGTGTGTGCGTGTGTTGAAAGTAATTGTTAGTCTTTCCCTAAAAATGGAAGAGAGAGAGAGAGAGAGAGAGAGAGAGAGAGAGAGAGAGAGAGAGAGAGAGAGAGAGAGAGAGAGAGAGAGAGAGAGAGAGAGTGTGTGTGGTCAAACACACATACGCACAAACACACAAAAATACGAAATTTGTTTTTCCATATAGATCAATTTAGTTTAGCCAACGTTTTGTCCGTCACGTGATCGCCGCTTGGGAATCCCGACAGGCTATTCGCTATGCATGAAGTATTTTCAGGGCTATTTCATTTTATTGACTATGTATTTTAGTGTTCCATGCACACGTCAATATGTGCTGATTATCGTGTCATGGAATGCTCTCCTACTTTTTATCATGATCGTTCTACGCTCCTGTACCGAGGATGATTGACGTGCTAATGAAATGAAACTAAAACGAATACGCGATTGCAGGGATACTGTGTATACTTTGACAAAATGGTAAAAAAAAAAGGACTTTTTCGAAAACAGTTTTAGTAATACGTGTGGTGCATCCTGACCCGTTGATGCGCCTGTAATGTCTCTGCCAAGACCTCTACGGAGTCCTTGGGCTGGAGACGAGGCCTTTGTGTGTGTTTCTCCTGCACACCAGTTAAAACAATTACTAACGACTCTCGGCGATTCCCCCTTGGCCATTTATTTTGTCATGATAAAAAATAGTGAATATTAGATAAGGCTGCCAGCCACGACCACCCAAGGACTCTGGGTCCGCTGGATCCGCTGAGAAAGAAACCTGGCGGAGAGTAGGAGCTTCACGTTAACACGCCATTTTTATAAACAACGAGGACAGTCATGGCACAATTTACATCCCCAAGACAACCGCAAGAGTCGTCGCGTGACCCACGCCAGACTGCCAGTGTCCGCCCGCCCGGTAACATATGGAGCAGCCGAGCTAAAAGCTTCGCTGTAATTTTTGGTGAGGCCATTACTACTTCCTGAGCACGACACCACCTCAAGGTGTGGCGCTGGCCAGGCGGTGGGGATGGCAGTTAGTGTGTGTGAGTGTGTGTGTGACAGAGAGAGAGAGAGAGAGAGAGAGAGAGAGAGAGAGAAGAGAGAGAGAGAGAGAGAGAGAGAGAGAGAGAGAGAGAGAGAGAGAGAGAGAGAGAGAGAGAGAGAGAGAGAGAGAGAGAGAGAGAGAGAGAGAGAGAGAGTTAGAGGGAGGGAGAGGGGCGGGCTGGCAGAACAGACAGACATACGAACAGACAGACAGACTGATAGACAAACATAGACAAACAAAAAAGCTACCTGGCTGACAGACTGACTAACCGACTGATCAGTTAAGTAAATGCTTGAGGAGGAACAGATTGACGGACAGACGCACGGCCAGCGAGACGCGTGTACGACGTAACTATCTGAACAAAAACTCCATGAATCTCCTGAACGTTCTTTACCCAAGATGACAAGACGTCAGCTCCGCGTCGCAGGTCACAACGCACACTCCTGCCTCTCTTCGGTGTGGACGAGACGGAGGGTGAGGCAGGAGACACAATGAGGGAAGGTGAGGGGCTGGCGAAGGACAGCCTCACAAAGCTCGGCATTTACGAGACTTTGATGAGGAAACTTGTTGTGTTAGTCTGATTTGGTCCGATCACCAGTCAAGTAATAACGTACGAGTAAAATACGTTGTTTATTGATGATCACAGCAATATACATAAAAAGGCTTAAAAGGCACGAATATTTTTCTCTTAGTGCTCAGCGTATAGTGTGAAGTTTGCTATGTTCGTCCAGCGACACCTCCGATTTAATGCAATATATTTCTTTTTATTAGTCATGATCTTTCTCAAAGTGCAGGATAAGGAAGCATCGAGCACCGAGTGACCTTCGACGACAACAGAGAATACTGAGCTCCAGCTTGTAAAAAGAACAGCACATACGCTTATCGAGATCACGCCTGAAGAAATAAAGAAGGCAAACTAAACACTGTATAATTTCTTCTTCTGAAATACATATTCTGTTGCAGGTTAAAATTGTTTCATCTAAGCACACACTTTATTGCTGTTGTTGTTGTTGTTGTTGTTGTTGTTGTTGTTGTTGTTGTTGTTGTTGTTGTTATCAATGTTATTATTATCTCTAATGGGGATGGAGGCCAAGAAAGTGACTAAGGTTTTATGAGTCTCTCTTCACCTTCACACTGAATGTGCTGCAGAATATGTGCATTATTGTTTAGTATGTAATGTTATTATTATTTTTTTTATTGTTGTTGAATGTGTAGCATTTTATTATGGAAAATAGATGTTGAAATTTGACAATCAATAATATATGTTGCTCTTTGTAGCTTATTGTATTAACAAATAGTGTACCATTCTATATAACATTATTGGGATAATATTACATGCTCCATTATTAGTAAATGATTACTAAACGAAATTTCGCCATAAAATCACTTGACAATTACGATTACTATAGAACACTGCTGCTCAAAATTAATGTCATTACTATACATCACGAAATTATACAAATACTATGCAAAATTATTTTACGAAACTATTAATATACGATTACTGTATAAACGAATAGACAAATAAATAAACAAATAAATAAATAAATACATAAATAAATAATAAACAGAAAAAGAGATATAAGAAGAAAGAATTGGAAGATTTGGCCAGGGGAGGTTCGGCCGTAGTCAGGATTGGCCAGGGAAGATTCGGTCGTCGTCAGGATTGGCCAGGAGAGGTTCAGTCGTTGTCAAGATTGGCCAGGGGAGATTTGGCCGTTGTCAGGGTTGTCCATTAGAGATTCAGTCGTCATCAGGATTGGCCAGGGGAGATTTGGCCATCACCAGGGTTGTCCATTAGAGATTCAGTCATCATCAGAATTGGCCAAGGGAGATTTCACCGTCGCCAAGATTGTTCATTAGAGATTCAGTTGTCGTCAGGATTGGCCAGGGAAGGTTCAGTCGTCTCAGGATTGGCCGTCGCCAGGATTGTCCATTAGAGATTCAGTCGTCGTCAGGATTAGCCAGGGGAGATTTGGCCGTGGCCAGGGTTGTCTGTTAGATATTCAGTCGTCATCAGGATTGGCCACGAGAGGTTCAGTCGTCGTCAGGATTGGCCAGGGGAGATTTGGCCGTCGCCAGGATTATCCATTAGAGATTCAGTCGTCGTCAGGATTGGCCAGGTGAGATTTGGCCATTGTCAGGGTTGTCCATTAAAAATTTGGTCGTCGTCAGGATTGGCCAGGGGAGATTTGGCCGTGGCCAGGGTTGTCTATTAGAGATTCAGTCGCCGTCAGGATTGGCCAGGGAAGATTTGGCCATCGCCAGGGTTGTCCATTAGAGATTCAGTCATCGTCAGGATTGGCCAGGGGAGATTTGGCCGTCGCCAGGGTTGTCCATTAGAGATTCAGTAGTTGACAGGATTGGCCAGGGGAGATGTGGCCGTCTCCAGGGTTGTCCATTAGAGATTCAGTAGTTGACAGGATTGGCCAGGGGAGATTTGGCCATCGCCAGGGTTGTCCATTAGAGATTCAGTAGTTGACAGGATTGGCCAGGGGAGATTTGGCTGTCTCCAGGGTTGTCCATTAGAGATTCAGTAGTTGACAGGATTGGCCAGGGGAGATTTGGCCGTTGCCAGGATTGTCCATTACAGATTCGGTCGTCGTCAGGATTGGCCAGAGGAGATTTGGCCGTCGCCAGGATTGTCCATTAGAGATTCAGTCATCGTCAGGAATGGAGAAGGGAGATTTGGCCGTCGCCAGGGTTGTCCATTAGATATTCAGTCGTCTTCAGGATTGGCCAGGGGAGATTTGGCCGTGGCCAGGGTTGTCCATTAGAGATTCAGCCTTTGTCAGGATTGGCCAGGGGAGATTTGGCCATCGCCAGGGTTGTCCATTAGAGATTCAGTCATCGTCAGGATTGGCCATGGGAGATTTGGCCGTCGCCAGGGTTGTCCATTAGATATTCAGTCGTCGTCAGGATTGGCCAGGGGAGATTTGGCCGTGGCCAGGGTTGTCCATTAGAGATTCAGTCGTCGTCAGGATTGGCCAGGGGAGATTTGGCCGTCGCCAGGGTTGTCCATTAGTTATTCAGTCGTCGTCAGGATTGGACAGGGGAGAGGGAGATTTGGCCGTTGCCAGGGTTGTCCATTAGATATTCAGTCGTCGACAGGATTGGCCAGGGGAGATTTAGCCATCGCCAGGGTTGTCCATTAGAGATTCAGTTGTCATCAGGATTGGCCAGGGGAGATTTGTCCGTTGCCAGGGTTGTCCGTTAGATATTCAGTCGTCGTCAGGATTGGCCAGGGGAGATTTGGCCATCGCCAGGGTTGTCCATTAGAGATTCAGTTGTCATCAGGATTGGCCAGGGGAGATTTGGCCGTTGCCAGGGTTGTCCATTAGAGATTCAATAGTTGACAGGATTGGCCAGGGGAGATTTGGCCGTTGCCAGGGTTGTCATTAGAGATTCAATCGTCGTCAGGATATGCCAGAGGAGATTTGGCCGTGGCCAGGGTTGTCCATTAGATATTCAGTCGTCGTCAGGATTGGCCAGGGGAGATTTGGCCATCGCCAGGGATGTCCATTAGAGATTCAGTCGACGTCAGGATTGGCCAGGGGAGACTTGGCCATCGCCAGGGTTGTCCATTAGAGATTCAGTTGTCGTCAGGATTGGCCAGGGGAGAGGGAGATTTGGCCGTTGCCAGGGTTGTCCATTAGATAATCAGTCGTCGTCAGGATTGGCCAGGGGAGATTTGGCCATCGCCAGGGTTGTCCATTAGAGATTCAGTTGTCATCAGGATTGGCCAGGGGAGATTTGGCCGTTGCCAGGGTTGTCCATTACAGATTCGGTCGTTGTCAGGATTAGCCAGGGGAGATTTGGCCGTTGCCAGGGTTGTCCATTAGAGATTCAGTCGTTGTCAGGATTGGCCAGGGGAGATTTGGCCGTTGCCAGGGTTGTCCATTAGATATTCAGTCGTCATCAGGATTGGCCAGGGGAGATTTGGCCGTTGCCAGGGTTGTCCATTAGAGATTCAGTTGTCATCAGGATTGGCCAGGGGAGATTTGGCCATCGCCAGGGTTGTTCATTAGAGTTTCGGTCGTCGTTAGGACTGGCCAGGAGAGGTACAGTCGTCATCAGGGTTGGCCAGGAAAGATTTGGCCGTTGCAAGGATTGTCCATTAGAGATTCAGTAGTCGTCAAGATTTGCCAGGAGAGATTTGACCTTGCGTGATTCGGTCGCCATCAGGATTGGCCAAGGAATCGTTAGGATTGGCCAGGGGAAATATCACTAGGATAGGTCATGTCACGTCAGTTGTCTCAGCCAATGGGTTCTGTTTGTTTCATCATCAGGAATAGTCCGAAGGAGTCGTCTTCTTCGAACTGCCCCACAATAAAGTGGACAGCGGAGGGTTCCTCACCGTATAGTTCGCCAACGACGAACTGAACGACGAGCGATTCTCCATCGTAATATTCTCCAGTGTAATATTCGCCTAGATGATATTCGCCAGTGGGAGACTGGCCATTAATCTCAGGCATAGGAATTTTGGCCAATGGTGCTTTGGCCATAGGAACCCTCTGGGCAGGGTGCTCCAGCACGAGCAAGCCTCTGTGCTGCTTTTCGTTTGGCGGCCCACCGCCGAGCCTGCTCCCGGCCCCACCGGGCGGCTTCGGCCCGGCACCGAGCCACTCGTTCTTTTACCTTAGTGTGTTGCACATTGCTGTAATCGAATTTCTCGCTGTATAGAACCATTTTCAATCTCAATTATTTTATTTAATCATGATTTGACCAGGTGTAGGATGCGTTACTCCAATCACTAAAGAAAGGAATGAAGGTTACTCGTGTGTGCTGAGCAACCCTTAAAGTTCGTGTAAGGGTCTGTTACTCACTTCCCGCTGCTTCTCCGCACCAAATTAGGGAAGCTTTTAGTACACACGATACAATGCATTACTGGTGCAGGAATAAGCCATTGCGCGCACCTTACAAGATGACGTGCGTTACATACTTTTTGCATGTTGGAGGAGAGAGAGAGAGAGAGAGAGAGAGAGAGAGAGAGAGAGAGAGAGAGAGAGAGAGAGATGAGAAAAAAGAGAGCCTCAAATGTCCCCGAGGCTTTGAAATAAATCGAACTTGTTAGGTGGTAAAAAATTTAACATGGATCAGTAAACAAATTCGTATGCTGATCCTGAATATCAAGTCAAAACCATCCATTGACAAATGACAGGAAGCATTTGGCACGCAGCCCCTGAAGAACGCTCAGGAAGGTCCCTTTTTTTTATTGTGTGTGTGTGGTTACGGTGCCCGCCAGACCACAAGCCGCTACACAGGCGGTTCACATAATGTGGTGGCGAGGGTCAAGTGAGGCGTTTGCGCCGCAGACGTCCTATACTGTCACTATAAACAGTATCTACAGTTATTGAAGTGTAGAATATGTATAGAATATGTGCAATACCTTCCTCCTCCTCTTCCTCCTCCTCCTCCTCCTCCTCCTCTTCCTCCTCCTCCTCTTTCTCCTCCTCTTCTTTTTTTCTTTTTTTCTCCTTTTCCTCATCTTCATCTCCCATCGTCTCTCTCCCTTTCCTCCTCCTGCTTCCTGGTCGTCATAGTCAATCCGCTGGTCTGTTTTGGTTCCATCAGGTAAGTGATGTTACGTAAGAGGGAGTTTCCTTACTTTTCTATATTCTTAATAGTTCCGTAAAACAAACGCGCACGCGCACACACACACACACACACACACACACACACACACACACACACACACACACACACACACACACACACACACACACACACACACACACACACACACACACACACACAATAAATATAATCAAAATTGAATTAAAAATAAGAATAATGATAATGATAGCAACAACAACAACAACAACAAAAACGACAACAACTCCTTTTCTTGCTGTACAGATTGTATAACATGTACAGACACTCAAGGAGAGTTCCCGAAACCGTACCTGAGGAGGATCTGCTGCCCACTACAACTCGATTCTTTAATCTATCGTGTAAGAAAACTGCATACCTGGATGTTAAGACGACAATATCGGTTATGAAACCTCAGCACTGCACATTTAGTTTGTTTCGGCTACCACATTCACCTACACACATCCCTGTTGTTACATTTCATCTTCGAGACTCGTCACCATTAATAAGTATAAGAATAAAACATACATTTGCCTAACATTCTGACCATGCTAATTGCATGCCTCTCTTACTTCCGCGGTTTCGCTCCACAAGACTTTCTACTTTCCCTCACCCTTGTTCTGTCCACCTGTCTAATGCAAGAATTAACCAATATTCTCAATCTTTCACTTTTCTTTTTTCTGGTAAACACTGGAACTCCTGCTTCTGTATTTATTTCTCTCTTCTTGTGACTTGAACTCTTTCAAGAAGAGAGTTTGAAGACACTTATCCTCCAATTTTCAGTAATTCATTTGGCTGTTCCCTTTAGGGACTGGCACCTCAGTGGGGCTTTATTATTTCTTTTCCATTTTTTTTTTTTAACCCATGGCCAGATCTCTTCTTACATGAAAAACATATCTATCTATTCTGTCTATCTAGTTTTTTATCTATCTATCTATCCATCTATATATATATATATATATATATATATATATATATATATATATATATATATATATATATATATATATATATATATATATATATATATATATATATATATATATATATATATATATATATATATATATATATATATATATATATATATATATATATATATATATATATATATATATATATATATATATATATATATATATATATATATATATATATATATATATATATATATATATATATATATATATATATATATATATATATATATATATATATATATATATATATATATATTATGTGTGTGTGTGTGTGTGTATGTGTGTCTGTGTGTGTGTGTGTGTGTGTGTGAATAACTGAGATAAAATAGAATACATGAATTATGTAAATATAAATATATAAAGAAATAAATACATAACTACTTCACAATCAGAGTAAATAAATAAATAAATCATAAAATTAATAAATTAACAGACAGATTAATAAATGATAACATAACACAACATGAAACAAAAAATAAAGAAAAGCGAAAATCCTGCAGGCACTTTTCGCGCTGAAAGACAAAACAAATATCTGAAAGTTTTCCGGCCCGCTCGTCGCCTGTGTTTGGTGTCCCCGCGCCGGCTCTTTGATGAGGCAAGATTTATGCAAAAAATCAATCATTACTGTCCCCCTTTCCAATTTGTTGCATTTCCACAACACTTATGCCTCTTTTTTGGCCGGCATCACGACAGCCACACAGCGCGCGGCTTACCGGCTGAAATGTGGCCTCATTGGGAAGGTGAATCGTTATTGAAGCAGAATTAAAACACGGAGCAATTAGTGATTCAAGAGAAAAAAAAAAAAAACATAATCACTGAAATTCTGCCTAGGAAAATTTTCAATATGACCGACATTTGTTTTCCTTTTTATTTCTTTTCTTTTGGTAGTCATTATATACAAGCGTGGTAATTTATAGACTCTTGGAATAATCACTCATCTGAAATTTAATAAGAAAAAAATAATGTAACAGGCGCGGTAATCATATAGAATATTTAAGCCCCTCTTTTTTCCCCTCCACCACATCCCCGGGACGGGCAATAATGTTCCCCAGTATTATATTAACCAGCCGCACCACACCTCGAAGCAAAACTGTAATAAATTTATGCCAGACAACCCCGCGCCTCTCCCATCAAAATGTGGCACATGTGGTGGCGCTGGAGGAGTAGGAGAGGACAGAGCAGAGAGGAGGAATGGGAGCGATGAGCAGAGGATGGGTACAAAAGACTGCCATTACACTATCACAAACACGCAGGCTGCCTCCACTACCATCAAGCCTGCCATGTGACCTCATTGTCGTGCCCCCTCAATCAATCAATTAATCTTTCATCCCACTTCCTCCTTACAGCTACTTCCAGTGTCCTCTTCCTGCTTGTCGCTTCCCTAGTGGGCTCTTTAACCTACACTCTGCGCAGTTATCTTCCGTTCAAAAACCTTACGATATAGAAGTTAGTTCGTCGCCTCCTTCCTGTTGACTCTTTGTACTCCATCTCCATCCCTTCCCGGAGAACGTTTACCAAACCTTTCAGATACTCTCCCGGATGCTCTTCTCCTCATTTTCCTTTTTCCTTTCATCAGTAAATCACACACACACACACACACACACACACACACACACAACAACAAACAAACACACACAGATACACACACACAACACACACACACAGAAACACACGCACAACACACACAACAAACACACACACACACACAACAAAATAACACACAACAAAAATAAGTAGAACCCTAGTTTTGTATTTTACAATCTGTTATTAATATATCTGATACATTTGATTCATTTACTTTTTCATATAACTTCTTCCAATGTCAGATATTTTTTTGTTTCCTTTTAACAGTGTTTCTGATGATGAATTGTTGAATGCTGTTGGCTTACGCGATATGTTAGGACAAGACGTCAGTGAAAGCTTTGATCCCTTCAGTGTGCAGGATAGCAGTTATAATAATGATCTTGATGTAAACCAATTTTATATTAGGTCCAGAAATATTTCCTTTCCTGATTCTAAATATGTTTATCTTGAAAATTTTTCTTCCTTAAGTACAAATAGTGATTTTAACGTATTTCTGCTTAACATTAGATCAATGTCCACCAACTTTCAGTACTTTAAAGAAACTGTTTTGACTGAAAACATAACATACGATGTACTAGGCTTCACCGAAACTAGGCTTGACCCTGATATTTCAGCACTGTACACTTTGCCAACATATACAATGTTCTCAAACGACAGGAACACATATGGTGGTGGTGTGGCACTTTATATCTCCAATAAGTACACAAGTTGTAAGATTAATGAATACAATCGGATGGAAACATATGTTGAAAGTTTGGGAGTGGAAGTAAAATGTAATAGTAAAATGTTTTTGTTCATATGTATATATAGACCTCCTCAGGGTGATTTTAATAGCTTTATTAATGCTCTCAATGAAATTCTGACTATCACAAAGAATACAAACTATAATGAAATATTTATTTTTTGGAGATTTCAATTTAAATTTACTACTACATAATGACAACAAGATACAAGAATTTAGTAATTTAATGTATAGTTACTCCCTGACTCCACTTACAACGTTACCGACACGAGTTACTGCCACCTCCGCCACCATTATAGATCACATTTGGTCCACTTTTATAGAAAACAATGTAGGTAATTTTGTCATCAAAACAGATATAACTGATCACTTTCCTGTTGTTTCCTTATTTAAATGTAACAACATTCCATCTCCTCCTGTTTATATAACAAAAAGAACGTTTACTGAAGAAGCTTTGTATAAATTCAGTACTACACTCTCTCAAATAGATTGGTCTGATGTTATTAATTCTACCTGTCCTGACAAATCCTATAACTTATTTTTTACCAAATTCCAGACAACCTATGATAACTGTTTCCCCAAGAAGAGAATTAAGATTAATAGCAAGAGTAGTCGTAGTCCCCATGTTACCCCAGCATTAAAGAAGAGTATCAAAGAAAAGCATCGTCTTGAAAAGATAGCATATAAGTGGCCATTAACCTTTCGAGAGCAATACAGAACTTATAGAAATAGACTGACATCGCTCTTAAAGGAAGCTAAGAAAAAGTACTACCAAGAGCAATTGGTAGCTAATCAAGGCAATCCTAAGTCCCACTGGCAATCAATAAACAACATACTTGGTAGGTCGGCAGACGGTACAAATAGCGTTATAGAACTCAAACCAGCTTGTTCTAACATTCCAAATAAATTTAACGAACACTTTCTACAAGCAGGAGGGCAAATAACAGTAACTACTGGTAATGATTTTCTAGATAATTTACAATGTTCTCCAAATTTTTCAATGTTTTTATATCCAGCCACAAATTTTGAAATTGAACAATATATTAAGGCATTCAAAACATCCTCCTGTGGATATGATGAAATTTCCCCAGTTGTTATGAAACGGTCAGTAAGTGACATTATCCTTCCATTGACCCACATAGTGAACTTAACATTAAAAACAGGCATCTTCCCTGAGGCACTAAAAAATGCCAAAGTTATATCTTTGCTCAAATCAGGTAATAGATCAGATATAAAAAATTACAGACCAATCTCTATACTACCTGCCTTCAGTAAAGTATTTGAAAAAGTTATTAATGCACGCCTTATTAAGTATCTTGAAGATAATAATCTACTTACAGACTCTCAACATGGGTTTAGGACACGTCGTTCTACAGAAACGGCTATTTTTCATTTCACCTCTAATGTGTATCACTTCCTAGAACAAAAACAATTTTTAATAGGAATATTCTTAGACCTATCCAAAGCATTTGATACTTTGAATCACAAGATTTTGTTAACCAAACTGAACCATTATGGCGTTAGAGGCATTCCTTTAAAACTAATTGAAAATTACTTGAGCAATAGGCTTCAATCTGTATATTGCAATTTCACACATTCTTCCTTCAGAGTAATTAACAAGGGTGTACCACAAGGTTCTATATTAGGACCAACTCTTTTCCTTATTTATATAAATGATATTGTCAATGTTAGCTATAAATTCAAATACACTATATATGCTGATGATACAAATTTACTATTAAATAACTTAAATATTAACAATCTTCACACAGATTTGGTTACAGAATTAAGAAAAATTTATCATTGGACTAAAATAAATAGTCTGAGCTTAAATATTGCAAAAACAAGTTACATAATGTTTCAAAATCGCTCTGTACATCATGAGTTTCCCCCTGTTACTATTGCAGAAAACACATTGAATAGAGTAGAATACACTAAATTTTTAGGCGTCTATATAGATGAAAATATTAATTGGAGTAAACAGATATCTTTTGTTACAAATAAATTATCAAGGATGTGTGGTATTTTGTTTAGAGTTCGTAATTGTCTCACCACTGAATCACTCACTAGTATTTATTACACTCTCTGTTATCCCCACCTCACCTATTGCGTAGCAGTCTGGGCGTGTACCTGGCAGTCTTTTATTAAAAAAATAACTATTGCTCAAAATAAAATATTTAGATGTATTTTCCATATGAATAAGTTTGAATCAACACGCAACATTTATAATGAACAAAATTTTCTGAAGTTTTCAAATATTCATAAACATTTCCTACTGTTAAGTATTTATAAGTATTTTACACAATATTCTGGAGCTCAACCTTTTAAATTAGTACAGACATCATACAATATTCGGGGTAATAATGTCAATCTTATGTGTCCGCAATTCAAAACGACTCTCTTTAAATATAGTGTATTATGCTCCGGTCCACAAATATGGAATTCATTACCTTTGGAAATAAAAATGCTTCTTCATAATGATAACTTGCCAACTTTTAAAAGATCTTTGAAGACATACTTGTATAACTGCCAAAATACATGATTTTAAATTTAACATTTTGAATACAAAACAAACATTTATATCTGAAATTTCCCTTATTCTTTGCCTGTCCCATGTATAGCAAATTTTTATAGATGTATTTTCTAATGTGGTATTGCAATATGTAGTGTTTATTTCCCTTCAAGATATGTTTAGACTAATTTCCTTTTAATTTTATTATTATTATTATTATTATTATTATTATTATTATTATTATTATTATTATTATTATTATTATTATGATTATTATTATTGTTATTGTTATTGTTATTATTATTATTACTATTATTATTATTATTATTATTATTATTATTATTATTATTACTATTATTATTATTATTATTATTATTATTATTATTATTATTATTATTATTATTACTATTATTATTATTATTATTATTATTATTATTATTATTATTATTATTATTATTATTATTATTACTATTATTACTATTATTATTATTATTATTATTATTATTATTATTATTATTATTATTATCAATATTTGCATTTGCAGTATATTTATTGTAATTTCCTTAGCTTTAATCTTGTAATTATTATTGCTATTATTACTAGTCTAGTTACTTAAATAATTCTTTAGATAGTTTACCTAAAAAATTGCAATTGGTGTTGGTGTAAACAATATTCATAATTATGTACATATATGTGACTGTCGGGAAGCTTCGGCTTGACAGTCTCCGCCATCTTTCTTCTTTTGTAAACATGTCTTTCTCAAATGTATTTATGCAAATGGGCAATAAACCTTTACTTACTTACTTACTTACACACACACACACACACACACACACACACACACACACACAGGAACACACACACACACACACACACACACACACACTTTAACAGATTAGATATCAACGATATCCTACACCAGCTCCATCTCACCCAGGTCGTGGACTTCCCCACCCACCAGCAAGCCATCCTCGACCTTATACTCACAGACCTGGGCCAGCAGTACTCGCCACCCAAGCCGCTGCCTCCCATGGGACGGAGCACCCACCTCTCCATACTGTGGTCACCCACACCCACCACCTCGACCCCCCGGTCAGTTGTCACCAGGACCCACCGCCCCATGCCTGACTTAGCCATGAGGGAGTTTGGGCAGTGGGTGACGCAACACCCGTGGACCGAGGTGCTGGATGAGGAGGACGTCCACGTAAAATGGCAAAATTACGTCGCCACTACCACAGCAGCCTTCCACCACTACTTCCCAGCCAAGAGCGTCACAACGCACCCGTCTGATGCTCCCTGGATGACGCCCCGCATTAAAAGACTCATGCGTCAGCGGACCTGGGCGTTCCACTCCTGCCCGGTCCTTTACAGGAAACTAAGAAACAGAGTAATCAGGGAGATTAAGAATGCAAAGGCAAGCTATTACCCAGACAAGATACACCACCTCAAGCTGACCAACAACAGACAGTGGTACGCTAAGATCAAAGCTTTGTGTGGCTTACAAAAGCACACTTCATCTCTTCCTTGCACCTCACACCTTCCTGCTAATCTCGCGGCTCAAGAGATGAACAATCACTTTGCTACTATCTGTCAAACCTTTCCTCCCCTCCACACCACTCCGCTTCCTGCCTATCTGCCCGCTCCCTCCCCTCCACACACTGTCCAGGCGATGGATGTTTTTAAGAGAATACTTAAATTTAAACCAAGATCCACCACACCCACTGACCTTCCTATAAAAATTTACAAGGAATTTGCTGTAGAGCTAGCAACACCGCTATGCTCCATAATAAACGCCTCACTCTCCCAACACTCTTGCCCCACGGACTGGAAGACATCTTACGTCACACCCATCCCCAAAACTTCCAGTCCTTAATCACTCAATGACCTCAGGCCAGTCTCTATCACCCCCATCCCTAGCCTTATTTGTGAAGATTTTGTATATGACTGGGCATACACCAAAATTTGTAACACCGTGGATATCAGACAATTCGGAAATATTAAAGCCACCTCCACCTCACAATACCTGACCAGCTTCCTTGAATTCATCCACAGCCACCTGGACAAGCGAAACACCTCTCTAGCTGTTGCTTTTGTGGACTTCAAAAAAGCCTTTGATCTTGTTGATCACACTGTTGTCATCAGCAAGGCAGTAAGTCTGGGTCTCCCTCCTAATCTGATAGCGTGGCTAGCCGACTTCCTCACAGGGAGACGTCAGGCCGTTCGCTATCAGGGCTCTGTCTCTAATTTCCAACAGCTGACATGTGGAGTCCCCAAGGGGACCAAGATGGGTCCTCTATGCTTCCTCCTCCTCATCAACGACGCCCTCACCGACACCCCCCATCGCTGGAAGTATGTGGACGACTGCACCGTGGGCGTCCCAGTTTCCACCAAGA
>NC_087177.1:20070259-20072759 GCF_035594125.1 Scylla paramamosain
CGGAAAATGTAGGTTGCAACATCTCACTGAACGTTCGAGAACGCAAGTTGTATAAAGATGGGATAGTTATTGATGAGTGGAGCTGCTCGAATTTTTAATAGAACCACAGCAACATTTTTTGAGTATTTTATCATGGAATATTAATGGCGCGAGAACAAAATTAGAGAAATGTAATGTATTGAAGTGTATTTCCAAATATGACATTATAAGCTTAAACGAGATTAAGACAGAACTGTATGTAAATTTACCTGGCTATGTCGGATATAGAAAAATGCAGAAAAATCTTGCTCATCGTGGGGGTACTGTTGTGTTTGTTAAAAACCATTTGTCTCAATTTGTTTCATCAGTAGACGTTAGTGTAGACGACCAGGTGTGGCTCAAATTGGATTGTGTGCCTACAATCTTGTTTGGGTTTTGTTATGTTCCCCCGAGCGATTCACCATATTTCACCCATTACTCCTTTGCTGCCATTCATGAAAGAATTGTAGACAGTGAGTGTAGTGGTGTTGTTATTATGGGAGACATGAACACAAGGTTCGGGGCAAGTGTCCGTGACATACTACGTGATGACCTTCGAGTACATGACACATTCACATACCCCTTAATTCCAGATGAAGTGACGAATCCCAATGATAACGCCTTCGTAGTGTCTACGATGTGCAAAGACAATGACCTATTAGTGATTAACAATCTGAAATATGACATTAAGCAATTTGGAGGTGGAAAAACATACATGAAAAAAGATGTATGGGTATCGGAATTGGACGTTGTCGTGGCCTCGCGACAGCTTGTATGTGACATTGTTGACTTCCAAGTACACCAGACGGCCCACCTACCCTCCGACCACGCCCCCATCACCCTTGAGATGCGGCTGCCCAGAGTAAATTTGTCAATGTTGGACAAGCGAGCAAGCATGCTTGATGGTCATTGTTCACCCACAGAAGGGCGAGGGCGGGGAGGAGTGCGTCGGCCGGTTGGTTTTAGTGATATAAATCCTGATTGGTTTACTGCTTGTCTACCTGATACTGAAATGCTATATGAAATGAACAACATAAATAACTTTAACGTAAATATCACAGATGCACTGTATAAGTACGCAAGGGAAAGTTGTGTTGGTGATGTGAGGGAGGAGGAAGACGACAATCGCCTAGACAGATGGGAAAAACTAATGAGTGAAGGTGATCACAGACGAGTGTGGCAGGCAATAAACTGGAAAGGCAACTTGCAGGTCTATGATAAGTCTTTAGTCGTACCATCGGACACAGATTTTAAGGAATATTTTAAGAATGAATTTAATATAAATAACGTAAACATTACAGAAGCAGATTGTGACACAGGCGTCAATATTCCCCTTCTTGACGACCCCATCACTCCTCAGGAACTCGCAGTACAAGTAAGGCGTATCAAGCCTGGCAAAGCGTGTGGTCCAGATGGCATTCCACCCGGAATATTCAAGCTGCTCCCTCCGGACTGGATTCTTTGCATAGCCACCTTGTTTAATTCAATTTTCTTTTCTGGTTCTTATCCTGATTTGTGGTCTAAAGCTAAATTCTTTACAATATTCAAGAGAGGAGATAGGAAAGATCCTAGTAACTATCGAGGCATTAATGTAATGAGTAGTATTTCCAAGTTATACGATATGGTATTGTGTTGTCGTCTCGAACAGTGGTTCAAACCGTACAGGGAGCAGGCTGGAGCACAGCGGGGCCGCGGATGTATGGATCATATTCTCACACTTAGACTCCTCACTGATTACGCAAGGAAGAAAAAGCTCAAGTTATTTGTGACTTTTATTGATTTTTCCAAAGCATATGACAACGTACCTCGTGATATATTGATGCGAGTGTTAAGGCGGCTTGGATGTGGCGCAGTAATGCTGGGGGCCATAGCGGCCATGTACGCCGTGACAGAGAGTGTGCTGGGCACTGCTGTGTTCGCCACCACGATGGGAGTGCGCCAGGGATCCCCGACATCTTGTCTTTTGTTTATTATATTTGTTAATGACCTGATCAAGTCTATAAAAGATAATTGCGAGGATGATGGGTTTCTCTCCTGGCTGCATATTCTCGTCCTGATGGACGACACTGTATTGTTGGCTACCACGAGGGAGAGAATGCTGCATAAGATAGGACTTATGAAAACTTACTGTGATAATTATGGAATGAAGGTCAATGAGGCAAAGACGAAGTTTTTCGTAGTGGGAGGAAATGCAGCTGATATGGAGCCCCTACGTGTGGAGGGGTTAGAGGTGCTGCGATGCCAGCAGTACTCATACCTCGGGGCCACCTTCACAGCTGACGGCTCGGTTCACCAGGCAGTCAGGACTCACGCCCTTGCTAAGGCAGCCCATGTCTCCAAGTTCGTATCTTTCCTTAAGAAAAATAACGATATACCATTTCAGGTCAAGAAAAGAGTATTTGATGCTGCATTAATGTCTGCTATCCTTTACGGCTGTGAGTCCTGGCTGAATGCAGACTTAAAACCTATTGTAAAATTGTAT
>NC_087177.1:20077759-20080259 GCF_035594125.1 Scylla paramamosain
GACTACCTGGAGGGGGTGAGGGCCCACTGAGAGCTGGGGAGGGGGCACTGGTACAGTGGAGGTACAGAATTGCATCACCACAGTTTTGTTGTGGTTGATGGTCATCCTGCTCTCCTCCGTCCACGTCTGCAGTCGCTCCAGGATCACTTGCAGTGGCGAGTAGTCCGGGTTCTTGGTGGAAACTGGGACGCCCACGGTGCAGTCGTCCACATACTTCCAGCGATGGGGGGTGTCAGTGAGGGCGTCGTTAATGAGGATGAGGAAGCATAGAGGACCCATCTTGGTCCCCTGGGGGACCCCACAAGTCAGCTGTTGGAAAGTAGAGACAGAGCCCTGATAGCGAACGGCCTGACGCCTCCCTGTGAGGAAGTCGGCTAGCCACGCTATCAGGTTAGGAGAGAGACCCAGACTCACTGCTTTGCTGATGACAACAGTGTGATCAACAAGATCAAAAGCCTTTTTGAAGTCCACAAAAGCAACAGCTAGAGAGGTGTTTCGCTTGTCCAGGTGGCTGTGGATGAATTCAAGGAAGCTGGTCAGGTAATGGGAGGTGGAGGTGGCTTTAATATTTCCAAACTGTCTGATATCCACGGTATTACAAATTTTGGTGTAGGCCCAGTCATATACAAAATCTTCACAAATAAGGCTAGGGATGGGGGTGAGAGAGACTGGTCTGAGGTCATTGAGTGACTGTGGACTGGAGGTTTTGGGGATGGGGGTGACGTAAGATGTCTTCCAGTCCTCGGGGCAAGAGTGTTGGGAGAGTGAGGCGTTTATTATGGAGCATAGCGGTGTTGCTAGCTCTACCGCAAATTCCTTGTAAATTTTTATAGGAAGGTCAGTGAGTGTGGTGGATCTTGGTTTGAATTTGAGTATTCTCTTAAAAACATCCACCGCCTGGACACTGGGGGGATGAGACGGGGCCGGAAGGTAGGCAGGCAGCAGAGTGGTGTGGAGGGGAGGAAAGGTTTGACAGATAGCAGCAAAGTGATCGTTCATCTCCTGAGCCGCGAGAGTAGCAGGAAGGTGTGAGGGGCAAGGAAGAGATGAAGTGTGCTTTTGTAGGCCACACAAAGCTTTGATCTTAGCGTACCACTGTCTGTTGTTGGTCAGCTTGAGGTGGTGTATCTTGTCTGGGTAATAGTTTGCCTTTGCATTCTTAATCTCCCTGATTACTCTGTTTCTTAGTTTCCTGTAAAGGACCGGGCAGGAGTGGAACGCCCAGGTCCGCTGACGCATGAGTCTTTTCATGCGGGGTGTCATCCAGGGAGCATCAGAAGGGTGCGTTGTGACGCTCTTGGTTGGGAAGTAGTGGTGGAAGGCCTCTGTGGTGGTGGTGACGTAATTCTGCCATTTTAAGTGGACGTCCTTCACATCCAGCACCTCGGTCCACGGGTGTTGTGTCACCCACTGCCCAAACTCCCTCATGGCTGAGTCAGGCATGGGGCGGTGGGTCCTGGTGACGGCTGACCGGGAAGTCGAGGTGGTGGGTATGGGTGTCCACAGTATGGAGAGGTGGGTGCTCCGTCCAATGGGTGGCAGCGGTTTGGGGGGCGAGTACTGCTGGCCCATGTCTGTCAGTATAAGGTCGAGGATGGCTTGTTGGCGGGTGGGGAAGTCCACGACCTGGGTGAGGTGTAGCTGGTGTAGAATATCGTTGATATCTAATCTGTTAAAGTCCCCACAGATGACCAGTTTGGCGGCAGGATACTTCACCCTCAGGGCATCAGCAGTGTCGATGATGTGAGTGGTGAGTAACTGTGCTGTGGCGGCTCTTGAGGGGTGATACACGACGCACACGATGATGGAGGCCGTGTTGCTGGGATGGCAGGGGGGCGTGACTCTCACCCACAGGGCCTCTACACCGGCCGGAATATCGACAGGGAGGTGTGAGGGGCTGAGGGAAGAGCGGCAGAAAACGGCCACTCCACCACCCCTGCGTCCTGACCGCAAGTGATGGTAGAGCTGGTAGCCCTGCATTGAGCACACCTCAGGAACAATCTGCCACGCCTCAGTAACCGCCACAATGTCTGCACAAGTAGAACTCACCGTCACGATTAATTCGTCCATTTTGTTGGCTAAAGATGTTGCATTGAATAAGAGGAGGGAGGGTAAACTGTACCAAAACCGAGGTACTTCAATGTGCATGTATTCCTTCTTCCCTACCCTGCGGTCAACTCTGGCACTTGAGGTCACAACCTTGATGGGACGCACTTGTTTCCCTCCCCTCGACCCGCGGTTCCGAAATAGTTTCAGGGTCTTAAGGAACTTTATCACTTTGGGCGGCGGGTAACCTGATCCTCACCTGCGACGTAGGAGGTAGTTGCGTTCGTACGTTTGCACTGGAGCACCCATTGTTCTTTATGTGTCACCACTCACTCATTAAATGTGTTCACAAGTACAGGAGTTTCACCAGGGCGAGCCTAAAACTAAAAGCTAAGAGTTAAAAACAGAAACAAAAACAACAAAACTAAGGTCGCTATTGCTAGTGGTAAGGAAA
>NC_087177.1:20085259-20107759 GCF_035594125.1 Scylla paramamosain
TGAAGTATTGGTTATCCCTCTCCTGTATCCTTAAGGCAACAAGAGTGACGAAAAGGTTTAAACGGAGACTTGTTGCGCGCTCCCGCTCTCTTCCCCACTCCGTGACGCAATGCTTCCTCTGTTCTCGTTTTCTCTCGGGGAACATGAT
The DNA here is from genome assembly GCF_035594125.1 of Scylla paramamosain. Taxonomy (NCBI): domain Eukaryota; kingdom Metazoa; phylum Arthropoda; class Malacostraca; order Decapoda; family Portunidae; genus Scylla; species Scylla paramamosain. The sequence goes on from NC_087177.1 coordinate 20,085,408, forward strand.
CAGATCGGTCTTTTAAAATTACTCATTTACAGTATAGTATCAGTTAATTCACCCCCAGACTGCTTCATTGAGTCAGAATTATGGGGGAAAGTTGAGGAATAGTGACGTAGGAGTTCATAAAAGCGAGCAAACAGAACTCTTGCAAAGAACCAAAGCGATAAAAGAAAAACGAGTGTGTAAGAAAACGGTCAGATATTCGAGCAGACTCAAATAAAATAAATGAAAGCTGCACGCTTCCTAGAAGGCAAGAGGAGATGAATCGTGAGTGCATGAAGATACCGTTCCCTTCCCTTTCTTTGCCTCCCTTTGTACTTTGAGCCTCAGCAGAGCACACAAGGGACAATTGGTGATGGTTTAAAGATCATTAGTGCTTCAAGACTGCCCTGGCCGAAAGGGAGAGCACACATTAGAGAAAAATACAGAAAAAAATAAAAAGAAGCCTTGTAATATTGAGCGCTGTAAGTAGAAATGGAATTAGCTATATTCCCAAAGGTCTCGAAGGTACTTTCAAGTAAGCTTAAAGTGCCTGTTGTGAATACATCAGCGAAATATAATAGGTATAAAAGTTTTTGAGGTGGAAAAGGTGTCTGGTTCGTGTTATGAGTGAATGGAAGTGATGTTAAAGCAAAGAAAAAGAAAGCCGAAAAGTTTGCAGGTGTTTCGAAATGTGTTAAGAGAAGAGTACCTGTAGAAACAGATGTTTCTAAGGCTTAAAAAAAGTAGTATGTTGGTATTAAGAGTGAATGCAAAGGAAGGTAATGCAAAGATTTAATGCTCGTAGTGTTAAAGAATAAAATAAATGTACGTAGATGTTTCCAGCAGCTGTAAAAAAAATAAATAAATAAATAAAATAAATAAATGTATGTAGAAATATGAGTATGTAGCAAAACACACACACACACACACACACACTCACACACACACACACACACACACACACATAAACACACACGTCATTAAAATGCATGAAACCAATAATGTTAATTCAAATAATAAGAAAAAAAAAGAAATATGAAAAAAATAAAGAAAATATTACAATACTACATAGACGAAATGAAAAGAAAAGAAAATTATTTATTTTATTTTATTTTCATGTTTTTTTTTTTTTTTGAGATTATTTTGCAGGTATCTTTTAACGAAGCAGGTTTGGGTTACTTTCCAAAACCTCACCATTCTAGAATGTTTTTTTTTTTTTTTATGATTTCGCTATCTACGCAATTATTCCTCAATAGACTAAACATTTTGTCAGATTTTAATCCATGATCTTAATGCTTCTAGGCAATTTTTTTTTACCTTTATTTTCTATAATTTTACCGTTTTGGGCTACTTTCCTTCCATAGGCCAAGTATTCTGGCCGGTTTTTTTTTCCATAGTTGGTTGGTGATATTTTTTATATATATATCTATACTGTGCGGGTTATTTCCGTTCATAATTTTTCTCCTTTTGCACTAATTTGATCAGTAACTTACATATATTGTGCACTTTTCGTTGATAACTTTCCTGTTTCTTTCCACATTACTCCTCTTTTTGTGCTGTTTTTATTTATAATTTTTCATGTTTTGTGTTGTTTTCATCTGCTTCTTTCTTGTGTAATGCTATTTTTCATCCATAACCTCCTTTATTTCTATCTATTTTCATTTTGTGTTTTTTTTTTTTTTATTAGAATGTCAAAATTTTTACCGCGATCATCTTGTATTTTTTTTTTAAATGCAGGAGAGACACTGGCCAAGGGCTACAAAAAAAAAAAAAAAAAAGATGGCCACTGAAATGCCAGTCCCATAAAAGGGTCAAAGGAATAGTAACAAATTGATGAATAAGTGTCTTGAAACCTCCCTCTTGGAAGAATTCAAGTCATAAGAAGGTGGAAATATAGAAAGAGGCAGGGAGTTCCAGAGTTTACCAGAGAAAGGTATGAATGATTGAGAATACTGGTTAACTCTTGCGTTAGAGAGGTGGACAGAATAGGGGTGAGAGAAAGAAGAGTCTTGTGCAGTGAGGCCACGGAAGGAGGGAAGGCATGGAGTAAGCAAGATCAGAAGAGCAGTTAGCATGAAAATAGCGGTAGAAAACAGCTACAGATATAACATTGAGGCGGTGAGAGAGAGGCTGAAGACAGTCAGTTAGAGGAGAGGAGTTGATGAGACAAAAAGCTTTTGATTCCACCCTGCCTAGAAGAGCAGTATGAGTGGAATCCCCCCCAGACATGTGAAGCATACTCCATACATGGACGGATAACGCCCTTGTACAGAGTTAGCAGCTGGGGGGTGTGTGAAAAACTGGCGGAGACGTCTCAGAACACCTAACTTCATAGAAGCTGTTTTAGCTAGAGATGAGATGTGAAGTTTCCAGTTCAGATTATAAGTAAAGGACAGACCGAGGATGTTCAGTGTAGAAGAGGAGGACAGTTGAGTGTCATTGAAGAAGATGGGATAGTTGTCTGGAAGGTTGTGTTAAGTTAATAGATGGATGAATTGAGTTTTTGAGGCATTTAACAATACCAAATTTGCTCTTTCTCAATCAGAAAATTTTGAAAGATCAGAAGTCAAGCGTTCTGTTACTTCCCTGCATGAAACAATTACCTCCTGAAGGGTTGGACGTCTATGAAAAGACGTGGAAAAGTGCAGGGTGGTATCATCAGTGTAGGATTGGATAGGACAAGAAATTTGGTTTAGAAGATCATTAATGAATAATAAGAAGAGAGCGGGTGACAGGACAGAACCTTGAGGAACACCACTGTTAATAGACTTAGGAGAACAGTGACCGTCTACCACAGCAGCAATAGAACGGTCAGAAAGGAAACTTGGGATGAGGTTACAGAGAGAAGGATAGGAGCCATAGGAGGGTAGCTTGGAAATCAAAACTTTGTGCCAGACTCTGTCAAAAGCTTTTGAAATGTCTAAGGCAACAGCAAAAGTTTCACCAAAATCTCTAAAAGAGGATGACCAAGACTCACCAAGGAAAGCCAGAAGATCACCAGTAGAGCGGGCTTGACAGAACCCGTACTGGCGATCAGGTAGAAGGTTGTGAAGTGATAAATGTTTAAGAATCTTCCTGTTGAGGATAGATTCAAAAACTTTAGATAGGCAGGAAATTAAAGCAATAGGACTGTAGTTTGAGGGATTAGAACGGTCACCCTTTTAGGAACAGGTTGAATGTAGGCAAACTTCCAGCAAGAAGGAAAGGTAGATGTTGACAGACAGAGCTGAAAGAATTTGACTAGGCAAGGTCCAAGCACGGAGGCACAGTTTCGGAGAACAATAGGACGGACCCCATCAGGTCCATAAGTGTTCCGAGGGTTTAGGCCAGCGAGGGCATGGAAAACATCATTGCGAAGAATTTTAATAGGTGGCATGAAATAGTCAGATAGTGGAGGACAGGGAGGTTTAGGTTCAGTATTAGAAGAAAAAATACAAGAAGTGTCAGGTGCAAACTTCGGCTATTTTTATCTACTGGGGAGAGTGTAAATGCATGAAGAGGTGAAAACAGCATTTTCATAGTAATTTTGTGTTTATAAAATAAAAAAACAAGAAGAAATTGTGAAAACTGTGGGATAATTGCCATAGAGCGTCCTGTTTTGTCTTTATAACACCTGCTGTAGTTTTGATGAAATGGATAGAAAAAAAGATGAATGCTGAAACCATGATAAAAGTGATGGTAGTATTAATGATGCGAGACTGGGACATGTATATGCTGGACGTGGTATGTTAATGGATATGAATGAATGCGAAAATTAAACATTAGCTGAAATGCTGCAGTGCGTAGAATATGAAATGACAACTCGCTTTTCTCTTCTGCTTCCCCCCCCTCACACGCACACACACACACATACACGAATATGAAAACAGTACACTAAAAACAGAATATTACTGTAACGACATATATACATACTGTGATGGAAAGGAAACTACATATCTTCCCGGACCTAATATATCAGTGGTGTGTGTGTGTGTGTGTGTGTGTGTGTATGTGTGTGTGTGTGTGTGTGTGTGTGTGTGTGTGTGTGTGTGTGTGTGTTAATGAATGAGTGAGTGAGAGAGGTGTGTTCTAGTGTATACCGAGTGTAGTATATATTCAGTAGTAGTTGGGAAATTGCCACCAGGGTCGCCTATCCTAATATGGCAAGCCATGGAGGTCCCCTTTTCATGAGGACCTCCATGGCTTGACATTTTTAGGAGAGGCGACCCTGGTGGCAATTACCCGGAGTGGCGATCCATTTCAGGATGGAGACCCTGGCTGTAAATAGGATGTTGGGGGATGGGGGAGGGGAGGGGGGGAGGGGGGGAAAATGGGGATCCTACCCCCACCCCAGGAGCGACTCTGATGGCATGCAATATTGCGAATGGGGACCTAATCAAGTTGCGAATGGGGAACCCTGCCAGCAATTTTCCGTAGACTTCAGTGGCAGTCCATTTCAGGATGGAGACCCAGGCTGTAAATTAGTTGGGGTCGGGAAGGGGGGGGTGATTCACGACGGCGACACCAGGGGGGGAGCGGGACGGCGACGGCGACAGTGACAGAGAGGTGGGGGCATGTGTCCTTATCCTTCGGCGACGATGGAATGACTAAATGAATCAAATGATGGTGGTGGAAAATAATTGATTGAAGAGGGGGGGTGGACTGGCGGCCAGACGTGGAAGCCGCCCACCACATACGTGTGGTTAGGGAACTCTGACGGCGCTGCCATGGAAGTCGCCCTTTCACTCACGTGTTCCCTCCGACAGCTCAGTTCATTCCAAGGTCGTTGCTACTGGATGGTCAAGGTCGGGCGGAAGGGGAATGCGGTGGGGGAGGCCTGCACGTGTCAGGAAAGTGGCAGGTAACGCCACCAGGCTCTATGCGGCCTTACGCCACCAGGAACCATGGTGGCTTTTTTTTTTTTTTTTTGGTCGGGAACGGGAAGTTGAGGGATATAGACTAGCGCGTGGACGCCACGCGCAAGTCGCCCGCGCTAATCCTGGACGGTCTGGGCGGCGAGACTTGCTATCACGTGTTCCCTCCGTCATCTCAGTACACCCCCCCACCATATGGTCAAGGTCGTTGCGACTGCCCCAAGAGGTCCTGTTACTTGCCCATCCTTTTTACCTGGAGGAAGCATCTGTGATGACCGGAGTGGGTGGCGGTCGCCTCACACTTTCACCGAATTTTTTTTTCTTTTTTTTGGGGGAGGGAACGGGAAGTTGAGGGCTGTAGAATGGACGGTCGCGGGTCCTGGACGGTCTGTACCCTCCGACATCTCAGTACATTCCTCCCTGTGGTAAAGGTCGTCGCGACCGCCCCACGTGATCCCATTACCTGCCATCCTTTTACCTGAACGAAGCGTCTGCGGTGGTCGGAGCGGGGAGGTTGCCTCTTCCACTTTCTCCGACCACCAGCGTCGTGACTGACGTAATACTTATGCCGGATGGTCGCCTTATTATTATTATTATTATTATTATTATTATTATTATTATTATTATTATTATTATTATTATTATTATAGCCAGCACGTGTTCCCTCCGATATCTCAGTACATTCCCCTATGGTCAAGGTCACCGCGACCTTTACATATATACGTCTGACGACGTATATATGTCGTCTGACAGACGTATATATGACGTCTGACGACGTATATATGAGTAGTTGGGAAATTGCCAAGGGGGTCGCCCCCTGAAAAGGCTTGCCACCTTGGACCTCATTACATGCGGACCTAGGTGTCAAGCCTTTTCAGGGGAGTCGACCCCCCTGGCAATTGCCCGGAGTGGCGATCCATTTCAGGATGGAGACCCTGGCAGTAAATAGGGTGTTGGGGGTAGGAGAGGGGACGGAGGGAGGGGGGGAGGGGAGGAGGATGGGGATCCTACCCCCACCCCCCAGGAGCGACTCTGATGGCATGCCATATTGCGAATGGGGACCCTGATCAAGTTGCAAATGGGGAACTTAGCAGCAATTTTGCGTAGACTTCAGTGGCAGTCCATTTCAGGATGGAGACCCAGGATTGGGAAGGGGAGGGGGGTGATTCACGACGGCAACACCAGGGGGGGAGAGGGGGGAAAGGGGGGGGAGGGGGGGGAGCGGGACGGTGACGGCGACACTGACGGAGAGGTGGGGGGCATGCATCCTTATCCTTTGGCGACGATGGAATGACTAAATGAATCAATGATGGTGGGTGGAAAATAATTGAATGAAGAGGTGGGTGGACTGGCGGCCGGACGTGGAAGCCGCTCGCCACACACGCGTGGTTTAGGGGACTCTGTTGGCAAACCATGTAGGTCGCCCTTTTACTCACATGTTCCCTCCGACAGTTCAGTTCATTCCAAGGTCGTCGCCACTGGATGGTCAAGGTCGGACGGAAGGGGAATGGGGTGGGGGAGCCCTGCACGTGTCAGGAAAGTGGCAGGTAACGCCGCCAGGCTCCGTGCGGCCTTACGCCACCAGGAACCATGCGGACTTTTTGGACTAGCGCGTGCACGCCACGCGCCAGTCGCCCGCGCGAATCCTGGACGGTCTGGGCGGCGAGACTTGCCATCACGTGTTCCCTCTGTCATCTCAGTACACCCCACCCCCCCCGTCCCATATGGTCAAGATCGTCGCGACTGCCCCACGAGGTCCCATTACCTGCCCATCCTTTTTACCTGGACGAAGTGTCTGTGGATGGCCGGAGCGGGTGGCGGCTGCCTCGCACTTTCACCGATTTTTTTTTTTTTGGGAGGGGGCGGGAACGGGAAAGTTGAGGGCTATAGAATGGGCGGTCGAGGGTCCTGGACGGTCCGTACCCTCCGACATCTCAGTACATTCTCCCCTATGGTCAAGGTCGTCGCGGCCGCCCCACGTGATCCCGTTACCTGTCATCCTTTTACCTGGACGAGGCGTCCGTGAATAGCCGGAGCGGGGCAGTTGCCTTTTCCACTTTCTCCGACCACCAGCGGCGTGGCTGACGTAATACTTATGCCGGATGGTCGCCTTATTATTATTATTATTATTATTATTATTATTATTATTATTATTATTATTATTATTATTATTATAGCCAACACGTGTTCCCTCCGATATCTCAGTACATTCCCCTATGGTCAAGGTCACCGCGACTATCCACGCTGTACCGCTATAATCTCCAATCTGTCGACGTATATATGTCATAAAAAAGTAAAGTTTAAAGTCAGTCTGTTAGTTGACAGGGTTTAAAAAACATCTCATTGAGAGATAGTGACGATATATACGTATACCTATCTTCTCTTGCAGGTGGTAGGTCATTTCCCAAAAACACAACAACAGAATTTGAAAACAGAATCTTACCCATTCATTTAGACACCGGCAGGGATTATGAAATCGGCCTGTGTATTATTTTATTCCCTAAATATTTCTACTGCATTACGGAAGGGGATCCAAATTCCAGTACATCGTTCTATGGTCGGGTTAAGCAGTCAGACTTTGATATGTATGAATATAATATGACCTATCTACCGGAAAGGAATATCAATTTTATCGATAAGAACGTACCGGCCATAACTAAGGCGATTAATGGACAGATAGTGAGAGAGCTTCAAGCAATCTTGAATGACTCCTTTAAGATCTATTTTCCTTACTCGGATATCATTTATTATGACCACGACTTGGAGCGGGTCGTTGTGAATAACGCGATTGTCCCTCCTAATGACGATCGTATTTACAGTGATATAAGTATAAAATTTGCATCGCATATAGCTCGCATTCTGGGTTTCAATCCAAATTTTCGCTACACCGTCTACTTTCAAAGATCTGGCGACGTCATTTCATCTTCCAGCGCGAGCGAAGCTTCCTCCTCATCACCCATAAAATTATTCGCTCAATAAGTACCGCGAGCTGATGCAGGGACAGATTATATGTACGTTTATACCGACATCATTTCCCCCACGCGATTTGGTAACCAACTAGTTAATATATTAGATGTCATACCACTCCCCGGCGACAGCACCAGCAAAGGTGCGAATTCAATTACGTATAAACCACTTTCTGTATCAACTATAGAGAGTGTGGCCATCAAAATTGCTAATCAAAGAGGCAAACCTATTCAGTTTGAAGATGGGGAAAACAGTGTTACTTGCGTATTACATATAAGACCACGTTAACTTTGCGTCTCGGACGTAAAGTTTTGAAGAGAATCGATCAAGGTGGGATAATGGGTGGAGTGGAGGATAATGAAACAGGCAGGTGTTGCCTACTTCCGAGACAAGTCACGCGCCTCGCGACCATCTACTGGGGAAGCTTCAGTGTTTCCCTGCACGGCATGGTGGCCGGGACAAAAGTGTTGACAATGTTATAGAAAAAAAAAAAAATGGGTGTTCACTGTGGAACAGCAGAGGTGCGGCTTTTATGTGAAGTGTGTGGGAGATGGCGCACTAATCCATCCTGCCCCTCATGTGTGGAAGACCAGTGTGATTTATGCGAGCAGAGTGGACTTCTGTTTCCACATCCACCACCAGAACACACCTGCAAAGTTTGCAATCCTGCTTCTTCTGGTAAGCATTATTACTTATTTTGGCGGGAATGTATAATAATAAAAATGAAATGACTGTCAATCTTTACAAGTTTGAGCTCTGAGCAATATCTTCCTGTACAGGCTCACACTCGATTAAGGTTGAGCAGAACGGCGGCGTAGAAGACACACGTCGGCGGGCATCGCAAGGCGACATCCCACGCGGAGGCGGGGGAAGAGGTGAGAAAAAAAAAATACTACAAATAATAAACCAATAAATACGGTGCCGCCGCCACTACTAATATTCTTTTTTTTTAAGACTCGCCACGGCCGGGACCGAGTGGATTATCGGGGAACGTATTCAATTCTTCCGAGACTTCAAGTCCTTCACTACCTACACAAGGTAAATATCAATTCAATAATAATAATAATAATAATAATAATAATAATAATAATAATAAACTGTCGCTGCTACTTCTATTTTTTCTTCCCAGTCACGCCACAAGCGGATGCAGACCACGATGAGCGTAGCATGACGGGAGAGTCGGCGGGTGCAGACCTTGAAGAGCGTGGGATGCCGGAAGAGCCGCGGTTAATTGACTCGAGGGAAAATTTTATGAGGAGCTTCACCAGACATCAATATGACATACCTGATCATGTAAGCAGAGATCCACTCGGTCTACTTACCGAATACAGGGAGTTCTTTATACGGGAGATTAGATCATATTTCACGTCACACAGCTCGCCATTCCCCCCCACCCTGAAAATATTTTCACACATTTCTCTGTTTCTAATGAAATTCTCTACCTTAGGCGAAGATGAACATCGAGTCATTCATATTGCTTTTAGAGCACGACTGATCACCTATCAAGATGTGCCTGACCTTGTTGATTTATGGATCCATCAGCTGAACTGTCAGCTGGAAAGCCTTACCAGCGAGACTGAAGGATCTGGTTTCATCATTTCAAGAGTACAGAATTTTTTCATCAACTATTGCTTACACGTCGCATGTAGTGGCATAGGAGATTATGTTGCTTATCCTAGAGGCGTGCGAGGTGGGAATGAAATTTTCAATCCTGATGGCCGACATTCATCCTGTGTTATTCAGTGTTTGGCGGCTTTCAGACTTCATGCTCGAGGTGTACCTTGGAAAAGAATTCCAAAAATATTACGGAGACGGCATGGCGGAGAGAAATACGTCACGCGCGGAAAAGTAAAGAGTCCAGTGACTTGGGAGAACTTGAGTCAGTTAGAAAGGTTAAATTGTCTGTCTCTGGATGTTTATACACTGACCAGAAGCGGTGAGATATACTATTTAACATTATCAAGAAAAGGCTCACGGAAGTATAAAACTGTAGTCTCACTCCTTTTACTAGGCGGAAGACATATGACGCTAATTAAAGACGTGGAGAAGCTTCACCGGAAATTGACGAGAAGCTGTCCCACCCCAGAGGGTTATCAGTTTTGCAAAATATGTTTCAGCTCAGTTCCCAAGTCTGTCAGTTTGAGCGATCACGAGTGTCACTGCGACTTCACTCAAACTCTTCTCTTTCCAGGTGATGGCGAAAAAGTAAAATTTAAAAATTTTGCTTACACCTATCAGCCTGCCTACTTAGCATTTTTTGATTTTGAAACTATGATAAAACCTAAGGTGAATAGGAGTGTGATAGCTGAACATGACCCAATTGGATACTCGTATCTCATCATCAATAGCATGGAGATGTCGTGGAAAACAGAAGTTATTTCGGTGAAGATCCCGTGAATAATTTCATTGATAGCCTATCCGATGCTTGGCGAATCATCAAGGAAAGTGTAGTTAGCTATCCAATTAGCATGTCTGCGGAGGATGAAGTCCACTTCAAACGTCAGCGTCACTGCGAGCTCTGCCATCAACCCTTTAATGTGAAAACCCCACCTCATAAACATCACGACCGCTCATTACCACAAAATAATTACAAGGGGGTATTGTGCGCGCGATGCAACCTCCAGTGTCATGATATTAGGAAATATCTCATCACTCTGGCACATAATATGAGCTTTGAGTTCTCCTTAATCATAAAAGACCTTCACTTGCCAGAGTCGCACGTGGACATCCTTGCCAAGTCAGAATCGCATTTATTGAAAGTAAGGATTAAGGAATTGCAGTTTCAGGACACGCTTTCCATTATGAATGCCGGCCTCGGTCATCTCGCTCAGAGTCACGTGCAGGCGGGTTATAGCACGCGTTACACCCAGGAAATGGTGAATTACCTCCCCGAGGATGTAAGGCGTGTAATTTGCACTCAAAAACAGTTTCTTTGTTATGAGTACATCACCGACATTTGTCGCTTAGAAGATCGACAATTGCCACCTCGCGAGGCATTTTATGACACGCTCAAGGGGAAGGCTCTGTCACCTGGAGAATATGAACACGCTCAAAGCGTGTGGAGTATGACATCCTGCCGCACTTTAGGCGATTACATAAGACTGTATTGTGAGATTGATGTGGGATTATTAGCCGACACATATCTCAAATATAGATCATACCTGCATGAATTTTATGGGCTGGATGTGGCACATTACGTGTCACTGTCTTCTTATGCTTATGACGCTTTTTTAAAGTCGACAGGCGTTCAACTTGATCCACCTTACGACCCTAACATGTATCACCTGATCAAAAGAAATGTACGAGGAGGCTTTGTAACTTGCGTCAGGCCACACCTGCAGTCAAACCACGAACACGACGATGAACCTGGCACCTATGTGTTCTATCTGGACTATAATTCATTATATGCAAGCGTTATGTAAGGAGGAGGCAGTAGACACCTGCCGAAACGATAATTACTCCCAGTGAGGTCTAAAGCACTGTTCAGGGGGTGCTGTGAACTTATCATTAAACCCAGCTGTGACCTCACTGAACGTTTCCCTTTGTGTCTCACAACACAAGGGGGTAGTCACAGCCTGCCCTCTAAAGACAACTCTCTTCCTCCACACAAAACTACAAGCACCTAATAACACACACACCCTTCACTCAAAAAATTTTAAAATCATGGCGACTCCTACACCAGCCTCGGAGTCCCCATCTGGGGAGGGGACCATAAATGTCCCCAGGTCGGACTGCCTTTCCGTCGACGACCGTAAGTGTCTTGACACCCCCCTCAACTTTTTCTTCATTAACTTCTGCAACATTCGCGGTCTAAGATCTAATTTTCAATCTGTAGAACACCACCTCTCCTCTTCTAAACCTCATCTTCTTTTCCTCACTGAAACTCAGGTGTCTGAGGCAACTGACAGTAGCCCCTTTTCTGTTCCCTCCTACTTTCTCTATCCTCATTTTCGATCCAAAGCTGGATGCTGCGTTTATGTGCGCAATGACTTAACCTGCTCTCGTGCCCACGCTCTTGAATCTTCCGAGTTTTCCACCATCTGGCTTCGACTACAGAGTCATTCTCATACTAAATTTATCTGTGCTGTATACCTCTCTCCTAACTCCTCTGACTATAAGAAATTCTTTGACTACTTAACTTCCAAAGTGGAGCACATTCTGACCCTCTTCCCTTTTGCAGAGATCTCCATTCTTGGAGACTTCAATGTTCACCACCAGCTTTGGCTTTCCTCTCCCTTCACTGACCATCCTGGTGAACTAGCCTACAACTTTGCTATCCTCCATGACCTAGAGCAATTGGTGCAACACCCTACTCGTATTCCTGACCGTCTTGGAGATACGCCCAACATTCTTGACCTTTTCCTGACCTCTAATCCTTCTGCTTATGCTGTCACCCTTTCTTCTCCGTTGGGCTCCTCCGATCACAATCTCATATCTTTATCTTGTCCTATCACTCCAATCCCTCCTCAGGATCCCCCTAAGCGAAGGTGCCTCTGGCGTTTTGCCTCTGCTAGTTGGGGGGACCTGAGGCGGTATTTTGCTGATTTTCCTTGGAATGACTACTGCTTCCGTGTCAGAGACCCGTCTTTGTGTGCTGAGCGCATAACAGAGGTGATAGTGTCTGGCATGGAGGCGTACATTCCTCACTCTTTTTCTCGTCCTAAACCTTCTAAACCTTGGTTTAACACAGCTTGTTCTCGTGCTATACATGATAGAGAGGTGGCCCACAAAAGGTACTTAAGCCTTCCTTCACCAGAATCTCATGCACTTTATATTTCTGCCCGGAACCATGCCAAGTCTGTTCTCCAACTAGCCAAAAACTCCTTCATTAACAGAAAATGTCAAAACCTTTCAAGATCTAACTCCCCTCGTGATTTCTGGCATCTAGCCAAAAATATCTCCAATAACTTTGCTTCTTCTTCTTTCCCTCCTCTACTTCAACCAGATGGCACCACTGCTATCACATCTATTTCTAAAGCTGAACTCTTTGCTCAAACCTTTGCTAAAAACTCTACCTTGGACGATTCTGGGCTTGTTCCTCCCTCTCCTCCACCCTCTGACTACTTCATGCCTCGTATTAAAATTCTTCGTAATGATGTTTTCCATGCCCTCGCTGGCCTAAACCCTCAGAAGGCTTATGGACCTGATGGGGTCCCTCCTATTGTTCTCCGAAACTGTGCCTCCGTGCTTGCACCTTGCCTAGTCAAACTCTTTCAGCTCTGTCTGTCAACATCTACCTTTCCTTCTTGCTGGAAGTTTGCCTACATTCAACCTGTTCCTAAAAAGGGTGACCGCTCTAATCCCTCAAACTACCGTCCTATTGCTTTAATTTCCTGCTTATCTAAAGTTTTTGAATCTATCCTCAACAGGAAGATTCTTAAACATCTATCACTTCACAACCTTCTATCTGATCGCCAGTATGGGTTCCGTCAAGGACGCTCTACTGGTGATCTTCTGGCTTTCCTTACTGAGTCTTGGTCATCCTCTTTTAGAGACTTTGGTGAAACTTTTGCTGTTGCCTTGGACATATCAAAAGCCTTTGATAGAGTCTGGCACAAAGCTTTGATTTCCAAACTACCCTCCTACGGTTTCTATCCTTCTCTCTGTAACTTCATCTCAAGTTTCCTTTCTGACCGTTCTATTGCTGCTGTGGTAGACGGTCACTGTTCTTCTCCTAAATCTATTAACTGTGGTGTTCCTCAGGGTTCTGTCCTGTCACCCACTCTCTTCTTATTATTCATTAATGATCTTCTAAACCAAACTTCTTGTCCTATCCACTCCTATGCTGATGATACCACCCTGCACTTTTCCACGTCTTTTCATAGACGTCCAACCCTTCAGGAGGTAAACATATCACGCAGGGAAGCCACAGAACGCCTGACTTCTGATCTTTCTAAAATTTCTGATTGGGGCAGAGCAAACTTGGTATTGTTCAATGCCTCAAAAACTCAATTCCTCCATCTATCAACTCGACACAATCTTCCAGACAACTATCCCCTCTTTTTCAATGACACTCAACTGTCCCCCTCTTCTACACTGAACATCCTCGGTCTGTCCTTTACTTATAATCTGAACTGGAAACTTCACATCTCATCTCTAGCTAAAACGGCTTCTATGAAGTTAGGTGTTCTGAGACGTCTCCGCCAGTTTTTCTCACCCCCCCAGCTGCTAACTCTGTACAAGGGCCTTATCCGTCCATGTATGGAGTATGCTTCACATGTCTGGGGGGGTTCCACTCATACTGCTGTTCTAGACAGGGTGGAATCAAAAGCTTTTCGTCTCATCAACTCCTCTCCTCTAACTGACTGTCTTCAGCCTCTCTCTCACCGCCGCAATGTTGCATCTCTTGCTGTCTTCTACCGCTATTTTCATGCTAACTGCTCTTCTGATCTTGCTAACTGCATGCCTCCCCTCCTTCCGCGGCCTCGCTGCACAAGACTTTCTTCTTTCTCTCACTCCTATTCTGTCCACCTCTCTAACGCAAGAGTTAACCAGTATTCTCAATCATTCATCCCTTTCTCTGGTAAACTCTGGAACTCCTTGCCTGCTTCTGTATTTCCACCTTCCTATGACTTGAATTCCTTCAAGAGGGAGGTTTCAAGACACTTATCCACCAATTTTTGACCACTGCTTTGACCCTTTTAGGGACTGGCATTTCAGTGGGCATTTTTTTTATTAGATTTTTGTTGCCCTTGGCCAGTATCCTTCCTACATAAAAAAAAAAAAAAAAAAAATGTGTTCTCCCCTGCCTATGGGTGACATCAAAAAACTTTCTCAGTCAGAGATGGATGATTTTTTTTAAGTTGGCATCCAGAATCATGCGACAGATGTTGATGTCGGTTACTGGCTGCATTTGGACAGCTGTGACGTTTCCCCTGACGTGGCTCGGATCACGGACGAGTTCCCTCTGTGCCTCGCACACATGACTATTACAGAAAATGACATCTCGCCGTACAGTAAAAGACTGTTAGAAGCTGAGGGTCGTAAGCTGGGAAGGAAAAATCGTAAATTCGTGGCCAGTCATAAGGGACTGAAAGATCATCTCATCAGTCTGGAATTGCTGCAACTTTTACTCTCACTTGGACTGGAAATACAATGTGTTCATGCTATATATAGCTTCAGACAGGCTCAATACCTGAAACTTTTCATAGAAAGGAACGTCGCTCATCATAAAAATGAGACGTGCGCCATTAAAAAGCGCATTTGCAAACTGATGTCAAACGCAGTTTATGGCAGATCCATGTTATCTGAAGTGAAGTATGGCCTCCAACAGAAATTAGTGACAAAAAGAAAGTCTTTCCTGAAGTATGCAAGAAATCCGTCCTTTAAAAGGGTCCACCAATTAGGCGAGGACCGAGTCATATGTGTCAACAGTAAGAATACGATTAAAATCAGACAGCCAAATTACTTGGGATACCATATTTTAGAAGTGGCAAAGAAGTACATGTACAACTTTTGGTATCGTGTCATCAAAGCTAATTATGGGGAGAGAGCTAAGTATGAAGATACTGACAGTTTCATTTTCAGTCTGCACATACCTACAAACTTAAATGATGAACTGAAACATGGACCCATGGCAAATTTTCTCGTCACCAGTAACTTTGCTTCAGATCACCCATGTTTTAATGGGGAGCGGAAGGGTCAACTAGGCTTTCTGAAATCTGAAGGAGGGGTAAATCGATTACACTCTTACTGCATATCAGACAGAAATAAATAGCCGGTGATTATGCTCGACGTCTTATTCATGACGTGACGTCCATCATGACGAGAGTGTTCACACCCCCCACTCGAGCGGAATATGACTTGCTTTTTACGCAAAGCAAAGGTGGAGGATTAGACGACATCCGGGTTTTTTATTCCACCCCATTCAAGAAGAGGTGGCGATCTATTTTCCGTTTTGAGTGCCTTTGCTAAAAGAGCAATTCCCTTTCTTATGCGCACTGTGGCACCCGAAGCGCTCCAAATGGGAAAAGGTTTATTAACAGACGTTTTAGAGGGGAAGTGACTTCGCAAATCATTAAGAAATTGAGGTGTTGCAGCCGTGAAGGGCGTGGGGGAAAGAATAGTTCAAGGCGGACGAGTAATGAAAAATAGGAAAGTTGCAGTCGGGAAAAAAAAAAAAAAGAGAAAACCACCAACCAGGCAACTGAAAAGAAAGACTTTCTATAAAGCAGATATCTTCAATATTTATCTTAGTCACGAAGATGACTCATTATGGGCCAGATGTGCAGGGTGGAGCGACCTCCACCCCCCTGAGCAATTATCTGACGGCCGTGAGTGAGAATTTCCCGCGGGTGAATCGCTTGCATACCATCGAATCGTCAGTCGCTGCAAGGAGAAAGTTGGACGTATTACCCGTTAATTTAGACGCTAATGCTAATAATCATGCGGGGATTAACGATCCTTACATTTAATTTAGACTGCCTGGTATTCCAGGGCAATTTTCGGATCTATCAACGCTGTCTCTAGAATTGTGAGTTAGCGTGGCGAAGGCAGACGGCGCACCACTAGACGATGACGATCACGTCGTTTTTAGTAATGAATTGAATAATATGATGTTTAAGTCATGCGCTTGTTATTTTAACGAACAGATTGTGGAGTCATCCTCTTTGTTCAACTATCACGCCTTCATTAAAATGATTACAACAATCCCTCAGGATAAAATTGACTCTATCCGTCGCGTCGCCTTCTACCACTGCGATTATGATGGATCAAAAGGCATAATTAATAAATTTGATGAAGACTGTTTCACGGGGGGTAACAAAGACGAGAAACAAATGATAAAAGATTGTAAAACGCACGTCATTTCGATGACTGCGCCTTTGTTTTCTGATATATCAAGTCTGGACGCTTATCTGCTTGACTCTGTTGATGTGAGAATTCGATTAGAATTGGCTAACAAAACATGGATTCTTAATTCACACCAAGATGCCAGCAGTTTCAAATTTAAGCTCGAGATGGCTAAGTTATGGGTTGACCGTGTAACGCCACATCCACCCGCCTTAGAATCGTTAAATAACTCCTTGACTCTAAATCCAATGCAATACAATTATAACAGAACACTCAATAAAACGTATGTGTTAGCCACCAATCAAACGTCTTTGATTGCCGAATTACCTTTCGTGCAAATCATACCTCAAAATTTGACCATGGCAATAGTTGATATGGACAGCTTACAAGGCGTAATTGATAAGAATGGTTTATATTTTCAACACGCCGATCTGTCACATGTGCATATCACCGTGAACAGGGCGACCATTTATAACGTTCGCAGCTCTTTTCTGCATCACGCGTCAAAATTGTTTTACACGACCCTTGAGGCACTAGGATTGGACACACGTAATTCCCTAACATTTGATGCTTTTAATAAAGATCGGACAGTATGTTTCTTTAACTTTGTGACAGAAGACGTGCACAATGCCATCCCTCTGGATAAATCAGGAAATCTAAGAATTAATCTGTCTTTTGCTAAGGAACGTAATCACAACCGCGTCATCATGTTTTTCGCCGACACTACTGGCGTCATAGGAATCGATCATTATCGTCACGTTCGCTGCATTGTCTGCGCATAAGCCGTCATGAATGCACTTGAAATAAAGGCCGGTCTGGCAGGCATCTTGGGCGATCGAGTTTGTTTTTTAGGCTGTCACGACCGTCGCCATGTGACAGATCTGATAAATCTTGCCAGAAAACAGCCGAAGCCATGCGTTTTCATTCTAAATACATTGAGTGACTCAAAGACCATGGGCCACTGGATTACTACTGTTTATCTTAATTTTCAAAGTCAGACCATAGGCTATTACGATAGCTATAACTTGCACCCCAAATACAATTCCGCTGTCTTACATCATTTTAGGCAAACTTGTCCACATATGAAAATTAGCGCATTAAATTATCGACTTCAGGAGTTGAATTCCCTCATGTGTGGCATTTATTGCATGTTCTTTTGCCTTCTACTGAGTTGGCATACATTAAAACGTGCAAAGTGCATTATTCACGCCACCTTCAGAAAGCATCAATATCTATATAATGACAAAAAAATTACTCGTATGGCATACGTAATATTTCGTAAAATGCCCCATTGCATGCCTACGTTTTGCCCAGCCGGCAGCTGAGCGAGATGTCGTAACATCTGTAAAGCGGTAATAAGGTAGATTGGGGGGCGGTGGGAAAGGGGGTCAATATGGGGTAATTGCTGACAGATAAGCGTCACTTCACCATCACCTCTCAACCCAGTCGGACGTCGAAGCCTCATCTCCAAGAATGGAGCAAGCTGACAAACGTTTTGTCTTGAGAACAGCGGGTGAGTTACACCATTGCCTTGCATGCCATCTCGCATCTTCACCATTGTAAATTACATTAATGTTCTTTGCCAATGAATAAGAAGAGGGAGAGGGGGAGGGGAAAATAAAAACTTTTCCATTGTTCTCATCGTTTTTTTTTTTTTTTGTCTGTTACAGAACGCATCTCTTTCCGCTTTGATATCTATCTGGGCGATGTTGGGGGTAAGCGAAGCCGTGCCGACCATGAGGATGTCAATGTGGAGAGAATGTCAGAACCTGCAAAGAAGAAATTGACCTTTAGCGAAGACGACATGTTGCCGCTGCCGGTCAGTCCACCTCCTGATGCTCCATCAGGACAGGAGTCGCTGCCACAGCAGTCGATGCCGCCACCTCAGGAGTCGCTGATGCCGCCTCCGGCCGAAACACAGCTGCGGCGGTCAGATGAGTCGGCAGTAGGCGGCAAAGAGGGTCAGGAGGTGAAGAAGAAGTCGCAGAAAAACAGAAAAAAAATATATATATATATATTCCCCCAACACGCCAGAGGATGACAGCACACCAAAGCTCCCTGTTGCTCCAGCTGCCAATCGTAAGAAGCTGATTCCTAGAGTTATTAAAACTACGCCCGTCATTGACAGCGATGACGATGATCTCTTCACCTTCAATTCGCAAATGTTTTGAATGAAAGAGATGTATTTGCCCTAATAAAGCAATGAGCTGTATTTGTCCTAATAAAAATGAAATGTCCCATCGACTCTGCATAACCTTTCTAATAATATTAATAATAGTAATAATAATAATAATAATAATAATAATAATAATAATAATAATAATAAGCGACCTTCCGGCATAAGTATTATGTCAGCCACGCCGCTGGTGGTCGGTGAAAGTGGAAGAGGCAACCGCTCTGCCCTGGCCATCCACAGACGCTTCCTCCAGGTAAAAAGGATGGGCAGGTAACGGGACCTCGTGGGGCAGTCGCAACGACCTTGACCATATGGGCGGGGGGTGTACTGAGATGACGGAGGGAACACGTGATGGCAAGTCTCGCCGCCCAGACCGTCCAGGATTCGCGCGGGCGACTAGCGCGTGGCGTCCACGCGCTATTCTATAGCCCTCAACTTCCCGTTCCCACCAAAAAAAAAAAAAAAAAAAAAGCCCGCATGGTTCCTGGTGGCATAAGGCTGCATGGAGCCTGGCGGCGTTACCTGCCACTTTCTTGACACGTGCAGGCCTCCCCCACCCCATTCCCCTTCCGCCCGACCTTGACCATCCAGTGGCGACGACCTTGGAATGAACTGAGCTGTTGAGGGAACACGTGAGTGAAAGGGCGACTTCCATGGCAGCCCCGTCAGAGTTCCCCAACCACGTGTGTGTGGTGGGCGGCTTCCACGTCTGGCCTCCAGTCCACCCCCACTCTTCATTCAATTATTTTCCACCACCATCATTTGATTCATATAATTATTCCATCGTCGCCGAAGGATAAGGACACACGCTCCCACCTCTCCGTCAGTGTCGCCGTCGCCGTCCCGCTTCCCCCCTGGTGTCGCCGTCGTGAATCACCCCCCCTTCCCAAAACTCACTAATTTACAGCTTTGGCTTTCCTCTCCCTTCACTGACCATCCTGGTGAACTAGCCTACAACTTTGCTATCCTCCATGACCTAGAGCAATTGGTGCAACACCCTACTCGTATTCCTGACCGTCTTGGAGATACGCCCAACATTCTTGACCTTTTCCTGACCTCTAATCCTTCTGCTTATGCTGTCACCCTTTCTTCTCCGTTGGGCTCCTCCGATCACAATCTCATATCTTTATCTTGTCCTATCACTCCAATCCCTCCTCAGGATCCCCCTAAGCGAAGGGGCCTCTGGCGTTTTGCCTCTGCTAGTTGGGGGGACCTGAGGCGGTATTTTTCTGATTTTCCTTGGAATGACTACTGCTTCCGTGTCAGAGACCCGTCTTTGTGTGCTGAGCGCATAACAGAGGTGATAGTGTCTGGCATGGAGGCGTACATTCCTCACTCTTTTTCTCGTCCTAAACCTTCTAAACCTTGGTTTAACACAGCTTGTTCTCGTGCTATACATGATAGAGAGGTGGCCCACAAAAGGTACTTAAGCCTTCCTTCACCAGAATCTCATGCACTTTATATTTCTGCCCGGAACCATGCCAAGTCTGTTCTCCAACTAGCCAAAAACTCCTTCATTAACAGAAAATGTCAAAACCTTTCAAGATCTAACTCCCCTCGTGATTTCTGGCATCTAGCCAAAAATATCAATAACTTTGCTTCTTCTTCTTTCCCTCCTCTACTTCAACCAGATGGCACCACTGCTATCACATCTATTTCTAAAGCTGAACTCTTTGCTCAAACCTTTGCTAAAAACTCTACCTTGGACGATTCTGGGCTTGTTCCTCCCTCTCCTCCACCCTCTGACTACTTCATGCCTCGTATTAAAATTCTTCGTAATGATGTTTTCCATGCCCTCGCTGGCCTAAACCCTCAGAAGGCTTATGGACCTGATGGGGTCCCTCCTATTGTTCTCCGAAACTGTGCCTCCGTGCTTGCACCTTGCCTAGTCAAACTCTTTCAGCTCTGTCTGTCAACATCTAACTTTCCTTCTTGCTGGAAGTTTGCCTACATTCAACCTGTTCCTAAAAAGGGTGACCGCTCTAATCTCTCAAACTACCGTCCTATTGCTTTAATTTCCTGCTTATCTAAAGTTTTTGAATCTATCCTCAACAGGAAGATTCTTAAACATCTATCACTTCACAACCTTCTATCTGATCGCCAGTATGGGTTCCGTCAAGGCCGCTCTACTGGTGATCTTCTGGCTTTCCTTACTGAGTCTTGGTCATCCTCTTTTAGAGACTTTGGTGAAACTTTTGCTGTTGCCTTGGACATATCAAAAGCCTTTGATAGAGTCTGGCACAAAGCTTTGATTTCCAAACTACCCTCCTACGGTTTCTATCCTTCTCTCTGTAACTTCATCTCAAGTTTCCTTTCTGACCGTTCTATTGCTGCTGTGGTAGATGGTCACTGTTCTTCTCCTAAATCTATTAACAGTGGTGTTCCTCAGGGTTCTGTCCTGTCACCCACTCTCTTCTTCTTATTCATTAATGATCTTCTAAACCAAACTTCTTGTCCTATCCACTCCTATGCTGATGATACCACCCTGCACTTTTCCACGTCTTTTCATAGACGTCCAACCCTTCAGGAGGTAAACATATCACGCAGGGAAGCCACAGAACGCCTGACTTCTGATCTTTCTAAAATTTCTGATTGGGGCAGAGCAAACTTGGTATTGTTCAATGCCTCAAAAACTCAATTCCTCCATCTATCAACTCGACACAGTCTTCCAGACAACTATCCCCTCTTCTTCAATGACACTCAACTATCCCCCTCTTCTACACTGAACATCCTTGGTCTGTCCTTTACTTATAATCTGAACTGGAAACTTCACATCTCATCTCTAGCTAAAACAGCTTCTATGAAGTTAGGTGTTCTGAGACGTCTCCGCCAGTTTTTCTCACCCCCCCAGCTGCTAACTCTGTACAAGGGCCTTATCCGTCCATGTATGGAGTATGCTTCACATGTCTGGGGGGGTTCCACTCATACTGCTGTTCTAGACAGGGTGGAATCAAAAGCTTTTCGTCTCATCAACTCCTCTCCTCTAACTGACTGTCTTCAGCCTCTCTCTCACCGCCGCAATGTTGCATCTCTAGCTGTCTTCTACCGCTATTTTCATGCTAACTGCTCTTCTGATCTTGCTAACTGCATGCCTCCCCTCCTTCCGCGGCCTCGCTGCACAAGACTTTCATCTTTCTCTCACTCCTATTCTGTCCACCTCTCTAACGCAAGAGTTAACCAGTATTCTCAATCATTCATCCCTTTCTCTGGTAAACTCTGGAATTCTTTGCCTGCTTCTGTATTTCCACCTTCCTATGACTTGAATTCCTTCAAGAGGGAGGTTTCAAGACACTTATCCACCAATTTTTGACCACTGCTTTGACCCTTTTAGGGACTGGCATTTCAGTGGGCATTTTTTTTTATTAGATTTTTGTTGCCCTTGGCCAGTATCCTTCCTACATAAAAAAAAAAAAAAAAAAAAAAAAAAATCCTGAAATGGACTGCCACTGAAGTCTACGGAAAATTGCTGCCAGGGTTCCCCATTCGCAACTTGATTAGGTCCCCATTCGCAATATGGCATGCCATCAGAGTCGCTCTTGGGGTGGGGGTGGGATCTCCATCCTTCCCCTCTCCCCCTCCCCTCCCCCATC
>NC_087177.1:20112759-20130259 GCF_035594125.1 Scylla paramamosain
CCATCACTGCCTTCCTCTTCTCTCCCTGTAGTGTTCCTCTCTCAGTCTCATCCTATTATTCCTCTCTCTACCTCTTAGCTAAAGGTGGGTTTACACGGCGCAATTCTTGGCTGGTTTTAGCAGGGAATGTGAACACAGGAGCGAAATGCAGCCGGTCGCAGCTGAATTGCCAGCCGATCCGCGGAACCACTCTGTCAGTCTAGATTCAGGCGCATTCCAGCAAGGGACGTCAATTTTCCGTGGTCAAATTAGAACAGCTATTAACCTAATTTTACTTCACCTCCATCACTCATCACTGCTTTCCTCCTTCCCTCCCTAGTTTTCCCATCTCCCTACTGTACCTAATTTACCATTCTTCATTCATATTCTTCCCTGCTTTGTATGCCTCACTGCTCCATTCCTCAGCTCGGGCTCTCCCAGCCCTCGCCGCCCGCCTTTCTCTCTTCACTATTCACGGTGCGGCAGGGAAAACATCCTCAGCCATAAGTGATCTTGAGCCGCACCGACACACCGCCCTCTGACCCTGCCTCTCCTTCAGGTGAGGGGGGAAATATGTTCTCTAGGATGTGGAGTAAAATTTGTGTTAATGTGTCCTTTTGTATACCTATGGAGGTTGATGATGATGATAATCATGATGATGATGAAAATGATGATCATGATCGTGATGATGCTGATGATGATGATGAAAAGCAGGAGGAGGAAGAGGAGGAGGAAGAGGAGGAGGAAGAGGATACTGATTAGTAACTGAAAGAATGACGGATTGATTAAAATGCAATAACATTAATAACAACAAATATTTTCTCAAAAATAAGGAATAAAAACAAGTTAGCTAATTAATAACAGGAAAGGTGATGTTAAGCGGCAGTACACCAGTTGATTGAAACAATACCATTTCAGTAACAACAAATTCCCTCCCCCCTCTAAAAAATCTCACAAAGTTAATAAAAATAAGTAATCTGTTATTACGTGTGTGTCTTATGTTATCATTCCTTCACAATCAGGAGTCAGATGCTCAATGATTAGCTTTTCATTGATTTTGTTATTAGTGGGTGTTTCTTGTGATTGAAATGTTAAACTGTATTCTCATCAATTCATGCGCTACTAATCAACGTTATCCTGTCTGCTATTAAAATGTTATGTTCTTTTTCACCTTGTTAACTTTTTAGAGATCGTAGTAGGTGTCACTGAAACGTCATTGTGTTTTAATCAGCTGATACACTGCTACTAAACATTATCCTTCAAGACATTAGTAATTTTCCTCCTCCTCCTCCTCATCATAATCATCATCATCATCATCGTCAGTCTCTCTGAGTATAGAGCAGGACAAAAGCTTCCCTCAGCCTTCTCCTCTCCTCTTTGTCGGCTGACTACACTTTTTTTTTTCTCTCGATCTTTGTATTACAGTCACCCAGTGTAAAAGAGTTCCGGGTCTTGTCTTGAGGGAGCACTTCCACAGTATATGGGAATAAATGGAGATATTTCCTTCCTATCACTATTAACGTGAACAAGAATCATGTACTTACTCTTAGTAGTGGCGGTGGTGGCGGTGGCAACGTTAGTGTAACTCAAGCATCGAGTTATTATCACACCTATAGTTTTTTTCTAACGATCAATAATCATTCGACATAGTTCCACCACTACAACACGCTTAGTGATCAGACTGTATGCGCTGAACCAATACACAGTCTTGGTAACACAACGCAGATGTTCAACACAAGAGACTTCCTGGCCAGGGTCACAGTTACCATGGCGCCTCTCCCTCACCTGTGTTGAGAGCACTCGCCAGCCTCCTCCTCCACGATGTCTCTTGTTAAAAGAGACTGCATAACCGCTACAGTCCTGCACCACACAGTTCACTCCCGAGACTCGGCATCTTCTACTTAGTCCTGGCTGATCATCCACTCTCCCAAACACCTGCGTTATCCGGAATTCCGCGGCCAGGACAAACCTCAACTCTTGCGGCAGATCACTGTCCACGAGAGCAGAGGCCCACTGCGTCACGGCGTCTTTTCGTTCCAACTCTTGTACTTGGCGCTGGCTTGTTCTGTAAATACATAGAGGCAGCGGCGTGATATCTGTCCAAGAAATTGTATTCACACGAATGTATTATCATTTTACATACTAACATATATATATATATTTTTTTTTTCATATGGAAATAAGAGTTATGCTGTAAATAAAGAAGCTGTGGACGATGATAGAGATGAGCATGAACAGTGAGTGACGCAGTGAAGCAGCTCGAGCGTTTCACTCGTCATTACCAAGCTGTGAATAGTTAACATGACTCACAAAACAAAGATGGTGACACAGGGACATTGCTGTTTACAGTGAGACAGAGTGAGATGGAGGGAAGGAACTACGATAGAACTGCAAAGGATGGGAGTCACAGAGGATAATGCAAGGGAAAGAAACAGATGGAGGAGACTCTTACATGGAGCCAACCCCTCACTCTAGGAAACGGCGATAGGAGAAGCATTATTGTTATCTGATGCGCAAGACTCATCACTATAAAAGAAGAATAAACTGCAGAAGACGTGTAGATTTGTAAAACTATATATAGTAAACTACATACATACATTTACGCCACACATAATCATATCAGCTAGCCTCGTCCCTTGAGTTTCGCGCTGCCAAGATGATTCGTCTCACGTTTCAGTTCCAAGTATCGTCAATCTGCGACGTCACAAGAGGTTGAGGAAGGTCAGGCGAGCGAGGGATGGATAGGTAGTGGTTGTGAGATGGCTGGGACAGAGAAAAGAGTACAATAATAGGGAATAAGGCAGGGGAGTAGATAAAGGGATGACTAGGCAGGAGGATGACAAGTTGGGTGTGGTGATAGGTAGGTGGGGATGAGAAACTGGAAAAAGGAGTGGTTGGGTGCAGGAAGAGGCCAGTACGAGTGTGTGGAAGAATTAATGTACGGCTTGTGTGTGTGTAAATCAAATTAATCAAATCTAACATGAGTTTGTATATTACTTTGTTTCATTATGCTTTATATGATCACCAGAGACCTTCACCTGTTAATATTTCACAATTGTGTGGTGGAGCTTTACTACTGGAGGCGTGAAGAGTTCAACCTCCTCACTACTCAGAACAATTAAATATACCTTGACTTTTATGCCACACTCTCTGTTACCCTATATAAACACTGCTATTTTCTCCCTCTTAATACTTTGTTAGGTAAGTGTGTGATGGAGATTCGTCAGTGGAGGCGTAGAATGGCTAAGCTCCACACCACTCCCAGAAATTAAATCTAACATGACTTTTTGAACTTTTCATGTTTTTTTTTTTACTTTTTCTTGTTAGGTAAGTGAAAGGCGGGCATTCACTAGTAGGGGAAATTTCTCAACCACTTCATATATTACAGTACTTTTTGAAGCAACGTTAATAAATTCACCACACACTTGACTTTTCCTGATTGGTTCGTACCGATATTAAATTAAAGTGAGGAAAAAAATTCAATGGCGACAGGAGCTTCCTCAGTCACCTCAACACTGCAAAATTGTCAATATACACCACTTTTATTCTTACACATTATTTTCTGAAAGTTAATTCACTCACAATACGACTGATATGTTTTTTTTTTTTCTCACTATTTCACATAAATACAAAGTAAGATGAAAATCCACTTCACATAATGAAATTTAACAAGCCTTACTCTTTTTATACAGTATTCTCTGCTATGGCAATAAATCTAAATTAGCCCTCTCTTATTCTCTCTCTTTTTCTGGCGTCCCCGCCAGTTTTTCTCACCCCCCCCAGCTGCTAACTCTGTCCATGTATGGAGTATGCTTCAAATGTCTGGGGGGGTTCCACTCATACTGCTCTTCTAGACAGGGTGGAATCAAACGCTTTTCGTCTCATCAACTCCTCTCTTCTAACTGACTGTCTTCAGCCTCTCTCTTACCACCGCAATGTTGCATATCTAGCTGTTTTCTACCGCTAATTTTATGCTAACTGCTCTTCTAATCTTGCTAACTGCATGCCTCCCCTCCCTCCGTGGCCTCGCTGCACAAGACTTTCTTCTTTCTCTCACCCCTATTCTGTCCACCTCTCTAACACAAGAGTTAACCAGTATTCTCAATCATTCATCCCTTTCTCTGGTAAACTCTAGAACTTCCTGCCTGCTTCTGCATTTCCACCTTCCTATGACTTGAATTCCTTCAAGAGGGAGGTTTCAAGACACTTATTCATCAATTTTTGACCACTGCTTTGACCGTTTTATGGGACTGGCATTTCAGTGGGCATTTTTCTTTTATTAGATGTTTGTTGCCCTTGGCCAGTGTCATTCCTACATTAAAAAAAAAAAAAAAATGACTGTCTTCAGTCTCTCTCTCACCACCGCAATGTTGCATCTCTAGCTGTTTTCTACCGCTATTTTCATGCTAACTGCTCTTCTGATCTCGCTAACTGCATGCCACCCCTCCTCCCGTGGCCTCGCTGCACAAGACTTTCTTCTTTTTCTCACCCATATTCTGCCCACCTCTCTAACGCAACAGTTAACCAGTATCCTCAATCATTCATCCCTTTCTCTGGTAAACTCTGGAATTCCCTGCCTGTTTCTGTATTTCCACCTTCCTATGACATGAATTCCTTCAAGAGGGAGGTTTCAAGACACTTATTCATCATTTTTTGATTACTGCTTTGACCCTTTTATGGGACTGGCATTTCAGTGGACATTTTTTTTTTTATTAAATTTTCGTTGTCCTTGGCCAGTGTCTTTCCTGCATTTATAGAAAAATAAATAAATAAAAAAAATATATATATAATATATATATATATATATATATATATATATACACGAGTATATATATATATATATATATATACGAGTATATATATATATATATATATATATATATATATATATATATATATATATATATATATATATATATATATATATATATATATATATATATATATATATATATATATATATATATATATATATATATATATATATATATATATATATATATATATATATATATATATATATATATATATATATATATATATATATATATATATATATATATATATATATATATATATATATATATATATATATATATATATATATATATATATATATATATATATATATATATATATATATATATATATATATATATATATATATATATATATATATATATATATACATATATATATATATATATATATATATATATATATATATATATATATATATATATATATATATATATATATATATATATATATATATATATATATATATATATATATATATATATATAAGATGATCGCGGTAAAAATTTTGACATTAAAAAAAAAAAAAACATAAAAAGAAAATAGCTAAAAATAAAGGAGGTTATGGATGAAAAATAGCATTACACAAGAAAGAAGCAGACGAAAACAACACAAAATATGAAAAATTATCAATGAAAACAACACAAAAACAGGAGTAATGTGGAAAGAAATAGCCGTAACAGGAAAGTTATCAACGAAAAGAGCACAAAATATGAAAGTTACTGATGAAATTAGTGGAAAAGGAGAAAATTTTTGAACGGAAATAACCCGCACAGTAAAAATATATAAAACAATATCACCAACCAACTATGGGAAAAAAAAAAACGTCCAGAATACTTGGTCTTTGGAAGGAAAGTAGCCCAAAACAGTAAAATTATAGAAAAAATAAATAAAAAAATCGTCTAAAGCATTAACATCATGGAATAAAATCTGACAAAATGTTTAGTTTATTGAGAAATAATTGCAAAATCATGAAAAGAAACAGTCTAGAATAAGGAGGTTCTGGAAAATAACCCAAACCTGCTTCGTTAAAAGATACCTGTTAAATAATCTCAAAAAAAAAAAAAAAACATGAAAATAAAGTAAAAAAAAATATTTTCTTTTCTTTTCATTTCGTCTACGTAGTACTGTAATATTTTCTTTCTTTTTTTTTCATATTTCTCACTTTTTTCTTTTTTTTTTAATTAACATTATTGGTTTCATGCATTTTTATACGTGTGTGTGTGTGTGTGTGTGTGTGTGTGTGTGTGTGCATACAGAATAGCGTGTCCATTTCTTTTTTTTTTTTTTTTCCTCATCCACACTTTTTGCTACATACTTGTATTTCTACATACTTTTATTTATTTATTTTTTTTTTTTTTATTATTATTTTTTTTTTTTTTACAGATGCTGGAAACATCTACGTACAATTATTTTATTTTTTAACACTACGAACATTAAATCTTTGCATTACCTTCCTTTGGATTCACTCTTACTGCCAACAAACTATTTTTTTAAGCCTCAGAAACACCTGTTTCTACAGGTACTCTTCTCTTAATACATTTCAAAACACCTGCATACTTTTCGGCTTTCTTTTTCTTTGCTTTAATATCACTTGCATTCACTCATAACACGAACCAAACTCCTTTTTCGCCTCAAAAACGTTTATACCTATTATATTTCGCTGATGTATTAACAACAGGCACTTTAAGCTTACTTGAAAGTACCTTCAAGACCTTTGGGAATATAGCTAATTCCATTTCTATTTACAGCGCTCAATATTACAATGCTTCTTTTTATTTTTTTCTGTATTTTTCTCTAATGTGTGCTCTCCCTTTCGGCCGGGACAGTCTCGAGGCACTAATGATCTGTAAACCGTCACCAATTGTCCCTTGTGTGCTCTGCTGAGGCTCAAAGTACAAAGGGAGGCAAAGAAAGGGAAGGGAACGGTATCTTCATGCACACTCGATTCATCTCCTCTTGCTTTCTAGGAAGCATGCAGCTTTCATTTATTTTATTTGAGTCTGCACGAATATCTGACCGTTTTCTTACACACTCGTTTTTCTTTTATCGCTTTGGTTCCTTGCAAGAGTTCTGTTTGCTCGCTTTTATGAACTCCTATGTCACTATTCCTCAACTTTCCTCCATAATTCTGACTCAAAGAAGCAGTCTTGGGGTGAATTAACTGATACTATACAGTAAATGAGTAATTTTAAAAGACCGATCTGATCATGTTCCCCGAGAGAAAACGAGAACAGAGGAAGCATTGCGTCACGGAGTGGGGAAGAGAGCGGGAGCGCGCAACAAGTCTCCGTTTAAACCTTTTTCGTCACTCTTGTTGCCTTAAGGATACAGGAGAGGGATAACCAATACTTCATTACGTAGACTCTTAATTAACACTGTCACCGTGACATGACGTGAGGTATAAAGAGTTTTCCTCAGTAACACTTAGTAAAGCTTGTATCCTTCAATGACATTTTACGTGGGAAGAATTAATTACTTGATTATAATATTTTTGTAGTATTTTAATTAACTTCTCAAGGTACGAGAAGGTTGTCTGAAGGGTTAATTAACTACTGCTAATCATGTAGTTAGTGATCTCACTGCCATCAACTACTTCTTTAGCTTTCACTAAACGACCATCAACTGCTTCGCTAGAGAGAGAGAGAGAGAGAGAGAGAGAGAGAGAGAGAGAGAGAGAGAGAGAGAGAATTATAAGAAGTAAAAAGGATTGTTTTGACGGAAAGTGAAGAAAAGTGAGGTGAGGAAGAAAAGTTGACAAGATAATTGCTTTCTGCTGCTTATTGAAGAAGAGGAAAAGGAGGAGGAGGAGGAGGAGGAGGAGGAGGAGGAGGAGTAATAAAAGAGAGGAAAGATGAGGAATAAAGAGGAAGAGATGGGCGATGAAGTATAAATGAAGACGGGAAGAAATGAAGGCAGGAAGAGAACAGAAAAGAGGAAAAAGGGAAGGGAAGAAGAATATTCAGGAAGAGGTGAAAAACATAAATAAATAAAATAGAGGCCGAAGGAAAAATGAAGATAGAGGAAATGAGGGAAGAAAGTGTGGAAAGATGAGGGATAGAGATTAAAAGGTGAAATAAAGAAATAGAGGAGAAATATGGATGGAGGGAGAGGAGGAGAGAGTGTAGAGAATATAAGAAGAATGTGATGAGAGAGAATAAAAGAGAAATATGTGGGAGAGAAGAAGCACGTCATTCCCTCACTTCTTACTTTTAGGATTAGTATTCGATAAAGGTAAACCACAAGTATAAAATCATCAATGGGTGTACTGTAGCTGAGTTACATCCCTCTTACCGGTAGAGGTGTTGGGATTAATCAACATGTCATGCATATAATATTGCTTAAGTGTGGAATAATTAATTGATATACCTGAGGAACAGACACGTGTCAAATCATAGGGACAGAACACTAAAAAAAAAAAAAAAAACGAAAAAAAAACAAGGAAAATTATGAAAACCCCTGCCAAAAATAAATAAATAAATAAATAAATAAATAAATAAATAAAATCCTTTCCAGTAAAATAAGACAGGTTATTAAATACTAGTTATCATAGATGTAAATACAGGTAATCTCTCTGACCTGTAACCTTAGTGAGGTCATCTGTCACGTTGAGGTTCACCACTAGTATGAGGAGGTTACCTCAGGTCACCTGATCACCGCTTACTGTCATTATTATTATTATTATGGATCATCGTCATCGTTGTCGTTATCATGAAAGGTTTACACTATTGTTATTATTATTAATAGTAGTAGTAGTAGTAGTCGTAGTAGTAGTAGTAGTAGTAGTAGTAGTAGTAGTACTAGTAGTAGTAGTAGTAGTAGTAGTAGTAGTAGCATCAGTAGTAGTAGTAGTAAAAGTATTAGTAACTTTGTTATCATTGTTATTAGTAATCATTGTCATCATTGTCAATATGATAAAAAAAATACGTTATTATTTTTATTATTATTATTATTATTATTATTACTATTATTATTATTATTATTATTATTATTATTATTATTATTATTATTATTATTATTGCTATTATTATTATTATTATTATTATTATTATTATTATTATTATTATTATTATTATTTTTATTATTATTATTTTTATTATTACCACCACTACTATTACTACCATCGCGAGAGGTGGCGCGGGTAAATCCCTGATTGGCGACACATCAAAGTGTCGGTGGTGGTGGCTGGGCTCTCTCTCTCTCTCTCTCTCTCTCCATCGTGGACCAAGCTGCCACGTGTGCTGCTTTGCAAAATATATCGGGAAGGAAGAAATTGGGACTAATACAGACGCGACGTAGGGAGAGAGAGAATTTAAACACGGATAGCAGGAATAACACAAGTTGGCTGAGCAGAGGAAAGTAATGATTGGGTTGGCGGGAATCGTGAAGTCAGAGAAAGAAAATGAACTGAATAAAAAATCTTTTAAAAGTCTTACGTGTATGAGAAATGATAGAATGGTGAATGTTGTGAGTAATAGTGTAATGATCACTTGATTTAGTGGGTGTGTAGGTAAGAAAAATATTATCGAGGTAGTGATGGAATGATGGAGATGTTTATGATGGTGATGGCAGAGGAATGGTAGACTGATAGTTGTTTGCAGGTTGTGAAAGGAACTGTGAAATGTTCATGTAATTTGCAGGATATGCAAGTAAAAGAATAGATGAGGTAGTGATGGAGTGATCGTGTTGATGATGACAATGATGAGGAACATAAGCAAGAATTATCACTGTATTCTTCCACAGTGATGGTGGTGGTGGTTGTGGTGAGGAAGAGAGGTGAAAATTATTATTAATCTGTGACGGTGGTGGTGGTGGTGGTGGTGGTGGTGGTGGTAGTGTTCGTGAGGAATATAGGCAAGAATCACTGCTATTTTTCCCTATGATGGTGGTGATTGTGATGATCATGAGGAAGATCAATGAGTCACTATCATCTTCCCATACAACTCGACTAGGAGGCAAAGAAATATAAGAACATTTTCCGCTCTCCTCAGGCTACCTTTGTGTTTCAGTCTGGAAAGATGATGGTAAGGAAGATCTTTTGTTACGTAAGAGGTACACTGGCCAAGGCCAACAAAAACTGAGAGGAAAAAAAATAAATAAATAAAAATCAGGAATCACTACTATTATCTTCTATTATTTCAGTAGAGGACAAAGGCATCTAAGAAAGTTCTCTACCTCCCTTCTTTGGTTTCCTGTCTACTTCAGTCCACCGCGAGATGGACCGATGATAATAGGGAAGATAATTAAAAAACATTATCATCATCTTCTGTGATGCCAAAAAAAGGATAAACTGAATCTAAGGACATTTTCCTCTCCTGTTCATTGGTTGTCATCTACTTCAGTGCACACCGCCATCGAAGGATAACAAGAACATAAATAATAACTGAAAAAAAAAAAACATTATAAAGATATCTAAGAACACTTATTCTATACTCATTTTTCTTTTTTTTTCTTTTATTTATTTATTTTTGTTATTTACTTAAGTCCATGCCAAACAACATCATAGATAACAAGAACATCAATATTTAGTAAAAACAATGACTTCTTCTCCGGTGCACACTAAGCTACACTGCACATAACAAGAACACAAGAAACAATGAGAGAAAGAAAAACAACATTCATGACAGAGAACAAAGACGAAAAAAATGATTCACTAATCCACAAAATTCATCGGATTTGAGCTTCAAAAACACGCTGATTAGAGGCAAAAGAAAACAAAATATATATATAACTTGAAGTGACTTATGATAACTTACTGAGCAAATTAAAGTGAATTGGAGTGAATAGAGAGAGAGAGAGAGAGAGAGAGAGAGAGAGAGAGAGAGAGAGAGAGAGAGAGAGAGAGAGAGAGAGAGAGAGAGAGAGAGAGAGAGAGAGAGAGAGAGAGAGAGGAAGAGTCAGAGAGAGAGAGAGAGAGAGAGAGAGAGAGAGAGAGAGAGAGAGAGAGAGAGAGAGAGAGAGAGAGAGAGAGAGAGAGAGAGAGAGTGAGGGTGTAATTAATCTTTTGTCCATCTCTCTCACTTCCTTTGTCATTATGGTTTGTATCACTGTCACTTGCTGTTGATTTATGTGAGTGGCGATCGTTCTCAGAGCTCCGTGTCTTCCAGTGGCTCCCTATTATTCACAAGTCTTCATCTGGGAGGAGATGTGGAGTGTCGGTTTGATTGCTTGCTTGTCTCAGTGGTTGTTGAGGCTGGTGATGGTGGGGGGTGTGGTGGTAGCGGTAGTGGTCGTGCAGCCTCTGGTGTTTAGGGAGGTGCATCAGACCTATGTCATCTTTGGGGCACAAGGGGAACAAACTGTTAAACTCGTGCTCCGACAAGCGTCTCTTCAGGTGTTTGTGCTTCTGCTGGAGGAACTTGCGCGTAAAGCTTTGATAAGTTTCTTTTGCGACACACAAGTATTTTCTCAACCTGTTTTTGCTCATGTTATTTAATTTTACTTTGACCTCCACGCGGCTGGCCCGATTTTCCTTTTCCTTACAAAAGAACTTGTATTCATCGTCGATACCGTGAACGAGGCACTCCACGTAGTCTTGAAGCTTCTCACAAACAGGGCTGTGGCAGGGAAAGGGCGACTCCTGTCTTTCCATTGTAGCCACAGTCTGTAAAAACTGCAACACGGGAGTCATGTCTGAGTGACTTTGCGGCTCCCCTCCATTTTCCCGCTGTGCCTTTGCGAGGACGTGTTCATTCAGGTACTGGAGGCGGCGGATGGGGAGCTGGTCCAAGAACCTCACAATCTTGACTAAGAGTCGCCGTTTCTTACGTCGCCTGAGCCTTCGATTTCTTCACACGAAACTTTGTGCTTCCGCGACAAACTGTAAAGAAGGGTCTCTTTCTCTGCCATGAGGAAGTCGTTAAGATAGGCCTTCTGCCGCGTGAAAGACTGCCACGCTGCAGTGTCCTGTGTTCCAAGGCGCAGGCCTGGGAACCGCTTGATGGCCTGGGCACGCCGCCACACCTTGAATATCGCGAAATTCCTTCGGCAAGCTGTTTTCATGAAGTAGCGGCGAATGTTTCTGCTGACATTCTTTTCCATAAACTGTTCAAGAATTTCTTCCTTCTCTTGAATGGAATGTGTTGAAAGATTGACTTTGGGGAACAAAGGAGCTCATCAGCAGTGGAATTCTTGACTGTAATTTTTTTCTTTGAGTGGGCAGACAGAGACCA
Organism: Scylla paramamosain; assembly: GCF_035594125.1. Lineage (NCBI taxonomy): Eukaryota > Metazoa > Arthropoda > Malacostraca > Decapoda > Portunidae > Scylla > Scylla paramamosain. The sequence continues at coordinate 20,124,729 of NC_087177.1, forward strand.
TTTCTGCATCTACTCGTACAGAGTGCGGCTCACATACTGACATCGCCTCCACGCCGCCTTCTCGTCCCCCTCCTCTTCGCTACCATCACTGAATTCGCCGGCCAGTCTGTTAAGCAGCCTGAAGTCCACCTCCTTCTCTGGTGATGTCTGACTTTTCTTTGCTATATTCTCATCACTGGCACCACCGCAGTCACCGTCTTCACTCTGACTGTACTCCTCGCCATCTGAGGGATACTCAGTGGGACTCAAGCAGGCCTCACTCTCAGCGTCACTGTCGTCCTTCTCATCCCAGGAAGCGTCATCCGTTTCACACTCATCATCATCCACGTCTGAGAGGTGGCAGTGCATTCTCTCGTTGTCGGGAACTCAAGGCTGGCGAGTGATTTGTCGCCAGGGATGTAATACTCGTCATCGTCGTTTTCTTCGCTGCTTGAGTTACCGTCTTGGCCCTCCACCCCAGGCTCGCTCCCTTCCAAGCGGTCATTCTGGCGGGTGAGAGTTTGTGGGAGTCTGAGCGCGTGCTCCACCGTCACCTTGCCGCTTTAAATCGCTTCTTTTTTGTCCAGCAGAGACTGTGGGGCCTGTGCGTGAAGCGTGACTGCGCTGCTGAAAAACCTCTCCACTTTCTTTATCTCTTAAATTGCCATCTTCTTTTTACGGTTTTCATGTTCATTATCTGACCGTTTTTCTTCGTTTTTATGAACTTCATCAGATTCTTCGCCCTTGCTTTCATTGACGCTTCCTGCTTCCATCTTTTTTGTTGGCATTTCACATTTTATGTTTTTTTTTTTTTTTTGTGTGGTAATTTGCTGGTTCATCCTGTCGTGTATTTTTTTTTTTCGTTCGAGTTACTTAAGTTATTCTCTCTCTCTCTCTCTCTCTCTCTCTCTCTCTCTCTCTCTCTCTCTCTCTCTCTCTCTCTCTCTCTCTCTCTCAAACACTTTTTCCTGAATAATCTATATGTGAACTTTCCTCTTTGTTATGAATAATATTGACTTTTTTTCCTCTCCTGGATAGACAGGCAGAGATAGATAAATAGATAGATAGATACATTAAGCTGACCTGACTTGACCAATGTCTAGGACGACCAGGATTCAAATTATGATAGTTAAGAAAAAAAATAATAAGTAGACGTTGGAGAGAGAGAGAGAGAGAGAGAGAGAGAGAGAGAGAGAGAGAGAGAGAGAGAGAGAGAGAGAGAGATTGGATGAATAATTTGAATACACAAAATGAAGAAACAGGAGGTGTGGTGGTAAATCAACCAAGCACCACCAGACGCGCCAACCAGTGCCCGCGTGGTGACGAGCGTTGCAGAAATCATGATTCATAAATGGCTGCCCCCATCTAACAAGCCTATAATTAGCCACACTTTGAGCAGGTACACACACTCTCTCTCTCTCTCTCTCTCTCTCTCTCTCTCTCTCTCTCTCTCTCTCTCTCTCTCTCTCTCTCTCTCTCTCTCATTTGCTCCATGTTTGTGGTGTTCAGCAGATACATTTGACGAGCTCTTCTTCTCCTGGTGCACATCAACCGCCACTGAAATGTTCACCATCATGCGATCACAAGTTTCCTGCCGCCGAGTGTGGGGATGGCGGGATGGTGGATGGGGATGGGGATGAGGGGATTATAATACCTGGGGACTGTTCGCATGGCCTGCTGTTATTCAAAGTTAATATGTAGTGCTTCAAGTGATTATAATGCAGTGTGTGTGTGTGTGTGTGTGTGTGTGTGTGTGTGTACAGCAGATATTTTTTAAGTTTTGCAAAGTTTCAATGTTCGTTTTCTTCTACTATATTCCCTCGCAAAAATGACTAACAAATAATTCAGAAATCACCACAAGACAACTCGCGACGCTCTGATTAATAATAATAATAATAATAATAATAATAATAATAATAATAATAATAATAATAATAATAATAATAATAATAATAATAATAAATCTAATTAACTAAAGACGGAGGACGAGAACTTGACTGGATCGAAGCGTATAAAGCCTCGAAGACTCGGATGAAGCAATGCCAAGTGTACTGCCTTCCTCAGTTGTGCTCTGGACGTGTCAAGGCGGGGAGTCATTAAGCGTGTGTACTGCGGCGTCCTTTGCAGTGTTCCTCTGTTACAATGTAAGTATTAATGTTACGATATGCACACACTTTTTTGCAGCATTATTTTAACTGGGGTAAATTCCAAGTATCATCAGTGTCAGACAGTTTAGAGGGGGTTATGGAAATTCTGCAACTTAAGTCGGTATATTATTGGCTGGGATAAATATACGTCAAATCCGCTCGGTGTTTGGTGACGAAACTTGCGTAATGCAGCAGGTGAGGTGACCTTCTGTCGGTGTTCGTATTTTCTAGGAGAGAATCTGACTGCAGTTTGAAGGTTATTGCTCGTGGTTAACGTAACAAAACACTGAAAGGAATTACGTAAGGTCTGGTTAATAATCCTCTTAACATTAATACAATGCATGAGGTGAGCTAGTGATGCTGGTGATACTGGGGAGTGTTTCAAATAGCTGCAGGAACGCTACTGCGGGGGAATTGAAGAAACTGTCTCTTGTGGGAAGCAGTACGTGAGGTCTTGTTAGTAATACCTTGATCAGTAATACAATGGGTGAGGTGAGATGTTAGTGATAATACTTGGAGAATGTTTGGTAAGGCTGCAGGGAGGCTACCCAACATGGTTAAGGTAAGAGACCGTTGGGAGGAAGTACTTAGGTCTGGTTAGTAATCCTTTGATCTGTAATACAATGGGTGAGTTTCCTTGTGATGTTGGTCATACTGAAAGTGTCCGCAAGAGGTTGTTACGCGGGGTTAGTGTAATGACCCATTGTAGAAATTACGTGAGGTCTGTATGTTAAGATCGTTACTATTATTTCTTCTTCTGCTTAGTGAATTTTGTTCCCTGTTTAAGTAAGTAACTTAACGAGCGTTATCTTAACGTGGTCAAACCAACGTGTGCTACCTTAATCCAGCATGATTGTTCTAGCAGTGACGGTATATGATAGCAAACAATAGCTGAACCAACCCAATACTTTGCCTGGAACCTCTGACAACAGTCATTCTCATCCCAACACCTTTAGCTTATTTTATTTTTCCACATTGGTGAGGTGAACAGGCAACGGTTGACGAGGTAATTCCTTCTCCCTCACCTCATTTTACCTTCCTCCTACTCCACTTCCATCGTCTCCCCTTCCTATTCCTTCCTCCCTCCATACTCCATTTCCATCGTCTCCTCGTCCCATTCCTTCCCACTAACCACTACTTTCGCCCTTCACTTCCTGTTCCTCTTCTACAGCCTCCTTCATGTCTCTCCTCATATTTCTCATGCCCATTATTCATACCCTCCTTTTCTCCTTCACCACTTCTTCATCGCCTCACCATCCTCCCTATTAACTCCACCTTTTCCCTCCTTTACCTCCTGCTCCTCCTTTCTCACATCCACATCTCATTCCTCCTTTTTCTTCTCCTCCCCCTCTCCTTCTCTTCTGCTCTCACTGTGTTCCTCTCCCAAGCTATTCCAACTCACTTTCCCCTTTCACCACTCGCCAACATTCTCTTCCCTTCTGCTTCCGTACCTTCTTCATCCCATTGTTTCTCTCCAGATTTTCTTCCATTACTCCCCTATCTCTTCCCCCTTTATTACTCTTCTCTTCCGCTGCTTCATATATATATATATATATATATATATATATATATATATATATATATATATATATATATATATATATATATATATATATATATATATATATATATATATATATATATATATATATGAAGCAGCGGAAGAGAAGAGGGAAAGAGATAGGGGAATTAGGGAATTATCACATTGAGCGTAATATATATATATATATATATATATATATATATATATATATATATATATATATATATATATATATATATATATATATATATATATATATATATATATATATATATATATATATATATATATACGTATATATATATGTATATATACGTATATATATATATATATATATATATATATATATATATATATATATATATATATATATATATATATATATATATATATATATATATATATATATATATATATATATATATATATATATATATATATATATATATATATATATACGAGGTGTGTCATTAAAGTTCCAGGACTGGTGCCACACAAGTTTTATTTCACATCCAGGCTACAAACTATAGGTTATCTCCTTCGAAGTAATCCCCCTGGCACCGCATGCACTTGTCCATCCTTCTCTGCCAGGCTTGCATGCACTGCTGGAAGGATTCTTGCGGGATGCTCCTCAGCTCCGTCGTCACGGCCTTTTTGATGTCGTCCGCATCATCAAAACGGGTCCCCTTCATGACCTCCTTGAGCTTGGGGAAGAGGAAGAAGTCGCACGGAGCGAGGTCAGGTGAGTAGGGCGGTTGCTCCAGCACGGCGATGTTCTTCTTGGCCAAGAACTCTCTGATGCTCAGGGCATTGTGAGCAGGCGCATTGTCGTGGTGAAGCAGCCACGAGTTGCCCTGCCACAACTCCCGCCTCTTCTCGCGCACTGCACGAAGCAGACGCCGCAGTACTTCTTTGTACACATGTTGGTTGACTGTCTGGCCCTGTGGCAAGAACTCGCAGTGGACGATGCCCCTCACATCGAAGAAAGCGATCAACATGACCTTGAAGCTGGACCTGGACTGCCTTGCTTTCTTCGGCCGTGGCGACGCCGGACTCTTCCATTGAAGGCTCTGGCGTTTGGTCTCCGGGTCGTACTCAAATACCCAGGACTCATCGCCGGTGATGACTCTCCTGAGCAAGTCTGGTTCAGTTTCCAGACGCTCGAGGATGTCCTGACACACCTGCATGCGTCGTCCCTTCTGGTCATCGTTCAGGAGTCTCGGCACCATCTTCGCACAGACTTTCCGCATGCCCAGATCTTCAGTGATAATCTTCCACACGCTGTTGTGGTTCATGCCAAGCTCATCTGCGATCTTTCGAACAGTCAACCGACGATCGTCACGCACCATCTGCTTGACACGCTCAACATTGGCCTCATTCCTGCTCGTTGAGGGTCTTCCACTCCTGGGGTCATCTTCCACGTCCTCCCGGCCCTCTTTGAACCTCTTGCACCACTCAAAAACACGTGAGCGTGACATTGTCTCATCCCCGTACACTTTTTGCAGCATACCCAGTGCTTCTGACGGCGTTTTCCCCAACTGCACCAAAAACTTCAAGTTTGTTCGCTGTTCAGCGCTCATTGTTAAACGACCTGCAACAGAGGACATGATTTTAAAAGCACGTAAGAAAAAGATTAGTGACTGTAGAGGGTTGGGAGCGCAGTTGTATACTCCAGAAGGATTACTTTGAAGGGGAAATATGGTGGTTTGTGGCTTGGGTTTGAAATTCATCTTTTAGGACACCAGTCCTGGAACTTTAATGACACACCTCGTATATATATATATATATATATATATATATATATATATATATATATATATATATATATATATATATATATATATATATATATATTACGCTCA
>NC_087177.1:20155259-20165259 GCF_035594125.1 Scylla paramamosain
AATGACAGTGGATCATCAGGCATAGTGGATCTTTCAGACCACATTTCATGGAAAAACTTATGTTGTTTATATCTGATAAAATCTGGAAGCGATGGGTAGCCAGCCTCGGCATAGCATACTTGATTTGACGTCGTCCTTCTCACTCCTAATAGTTGCTTTAGTGACCAGTTGTATAATTTAATAACGGGCTTAATATCGGCACACACCCAGGATTCGCATCCATACATGAGCGACGACATCAATGCGGCATCAAATACCCGCCGCTTGACAATGAAAGGCACATCGTTGTTCTTTGTAAGAAAAGACACATATTTTAGGACATGACACAACTTATTTTTAGCATGGACACTAACAGACGAGGACACCGAGCCGTCACTAGTAAAGGGTGACCCCAGGTAAACATAACTAGTACAGTGTTCCATCACTAGTCCCTCCACACGGATCGGCTCCGCGTCCCCGTCCTCACCGTTAATTACAAAAAACTTAGTCTTGCTGTTATTTACAACCATGCCATATTCCTGACAGAACTGTTGGAGAATCTCAACCTTTTTAATCATAGTGTGTCTAGCCGTTGACAGTATCACAGTATCATCCATGAGTACCAATATATGTAACCATTCTAAAAATCTCTCAGGGTTGCATTTTTCTTTCATTACTTTAATCAACTCGTTCACAAATATGATAAATAGGAAACATGAGGTAGAGGAACCCTGCCTGACACCCAGTGTTGCCGTGACAACTGCTGAACCCACAATACTTTCGGTTACCCGGTACATGGATACTAGCGCCGCTAACATTACCATACCGCAACCCAACCTCTTTAATACAGAGAACAACTTTTGTCGTGGTACCATGTCATACGCTTTTGAGAAATCAACAAAGCCTACAAACAATTTAATTTTCTTCCTCTTTGCCGTATCAGTTAAAAGTCTCAGAGTGACAATGTGTTCTAGACAACCTCGGTGTTTCTGTGCTCCCGCCTGTTCCCGAAACGGTTTAAACCAACAAATTAATCTATCACACAACACCATATCATATAATTTCGCAATACAATTAAGTACACTAATGCCTCGATAGTTGTGAGGATTCATTCTATCTCCTTTCTTGAAAATTGTAAAAACTTTAGCTCTTACCCATGACTGGGGGTAATGCTGAGAGAGGAAAACATTATTAAATAAAGTGGCCAAAGTGACCATCCACTGGGCTGGCAGGAGCGAGAACACGCCCGGAGGAAGACCGTCTGGTCCGCACGCCTTATCTACTTTCATTTTTCTGACTTGTTGCTTTATCTGAGCGGGTGATATAAGCTCATCCAGAACTGGAATAGTGACCTCCGTGTTCACATCTACCACGTCTGTGTCAGCCACGCCAGGGGGGTTCAGCACTGATTCAAAATGAGCCTTGAATTCCTCGTCACTAGGGCTGGAGTATTCACCCGGACTGTCTATGCTAAAGTTACCTTTCCAGTTTATGGCCTTCCATACCCTCACATCATCCGTGTCATCTAGCAACCTCTCCCACCTCCCCAGGTTTACATCTTCCTGCTCTCTTCTCTGCTCAGCCGTACGCATACTATTTTGAACACATGAATATAGAGTTTCTGTAAGTTTCCTCTCAAATTCATTTATTCCTGCATTTGCATTAACTAACTCCATTTGTGCAAGGTTATTCACAAACACATCTTTATCAATTGTGCTGTATCTAAGAGACTTCCTCACCAGCCCAGTCCTAGCAGCGTTACCATGTAGAAAGGCACTATCACCCAGCGATCTAGCTCTGACCAAGATGCCATCCAAATTCGCTCCCGTACTGGTGACTGTAACTGTAATGGGGGCGTGATCGGAGGGGAGATCGTCTCGCTGTATCACACAGAAGTCACTCATATGGCTAATCAGCGTTGGCGAGGCAACACATGTGTCTACTTCAGAGATCCACGCGTCACCTCTCCGGTACGTTTTATCGCCAGGGAAATGCTTGTTTTGACACTTGAGATTATTAACTACTAGCAACGAATTGTCAATACATATAGATGACATAAACTCTGCATTATCATTAGGACTGTTAACATCATCATGAATCTCTGGATACGAAAAGTCATGTAAATTTGGTAATCCCATTAGCAATAATAATTCTCTCACACTCTTACCAAATCTAGCATTCACATCACCAATCACAACATACCCGTTCGGCATGTGTCGAGCATTCAACTTTTCTTGGATTGATGAAAATGATTCACATGAAAAATACCTTGAGTCACAAGGAGGGACATAACAGAACCCAAACAATACTCCCGGTACATTACGGAACTGAAGCCACACTTGGTCTCCAATACCCGTATCAATATTAAACACACAATGAGACAACCAATTTTTAACACACACCACTGTCCCTCCTCGGTCAGCAGATCCAACCACCTTACTTCTAAACGTGACATAGCCCGGAAGCGACACAGGTCGAGGAGTCTTCACTTCGTTAATGCTAATCACATCATAATCAAGGAGAAGTTGCTGAACATGAGGCTTTTCAAGTTTAGTACATACCTTATTAATATTCCATGACAGTATTTTTATTTTGTTCACTTGTTGTGGTGTCCTTAAAAAAACTGAGGATTCCAGCTGTCAATCACAACGGCATCCCGGTACAGTTTGCGCTCGCGTGTGTCCAGGCGGATGGTACAGCCAACATTCTCAGGTCGTGCTTTCTCTCTTGTCTCCACTTCCCGCAGTCTACGCCACTCCGCCCTCACACTCGGATGGACATCCTTCTTGATAAAAATCTTGTTGTAGTTGTCACCGGCATCTTTCAGATGTTTAGCATTTTGCAAAATAAGAGTACGTTGATGTTTGTTGGCCAGCGTAAACAGTATGGGGCGGCGTCTAGGTGACTGGGCACCAGTAGCAGCAGGTCGCGCGCTACCTCCTAGCCTACGGTGAGTTCCCATGACGCCAGCCACGCCCACTTCTGACCATATTTTGGTGATCTTCTCTTCTTCGGTCACAGCACCATCCAGCGCCTCGTTTTCGTCTGGTACGCCCAGAATAACAATGTTTGCTTCACGCTCCTTCCTGTCAAGTGTTTCGAGGAACTGCTGCTGCTTCGTTAGTATTTCTGCCTGCTTGTCGACCTGGGACTTGAGCTCACTGTAGTTCTTATTTATTTGGCTGTCTGGAGATGTCATCATATTTTTCAGCATTTTCATCTCCTCCATGACCTCATCCAGTCTCTTGGTGATCTTGCCAAGTGCATCAGTCTCATCAGCAGAGGACATAATGCTGTCTATCAATTCTTCCTTGTTAATTTTAAGAAGTTGATTACGTTGAAGCTTCCGTAAGTCAGACAGCTGTCTCGATCCCATGGTTCACAGTGATGACAGAGGCAGGGCAGTGGTAGTTCACCTGTGCTTCAATACTTCTGAAGAGGCAGGATGAGACAGGGGAAGGGATGGGGGGGGCAAGGCTTTACTGCGCATGCGCGGACAGAGCTCTTCCGGTGCAGAGGGGGTTGGAGCAGAGTACCTCGATTTTGTATGTCAAATTTTAACTAAGTCCAATCTGCACACAATCTCTAATGTCTGTCACAGCACTTGCCCTTACTTCATAAGTCGTGTGTAATCTTCAGGGATTGCTAGGGGGCCGGATCTCATCAGAAAACAGGGAAAATGCAGGAGCAATCTTGTGGTGCGTCTTGTGTTTATAGGTCACACACATACACACACACACACACACACACACACACACATACAACACACACACACACACACACACACACACACACACACACCCACACACACACAAACACACACACACACACACACACATAACACATACAACACACACAACACACACACACACACACACACACACATACACACACACACACACACACACACACACACACACACACACACACACACACACACACAAACATACACACACAACACAAGACACACACACACACACTCACACACACACACACACACACACACACACACACACACACACACACACACACACACCGTCTTGACCTCATACGGGCAGGACGTGTGACCTTGGCGCTCTCGAGCAGCCTCGGCCTACTTGTTGGCCTTCCCCGCCCCCTAGTGATAGTGACCTCAGTTTGTTTTGTTTTTTTACTTTTCTGTTTTCAACTTTTAGCGTTTAGTTTGAGGCTCGATCTGGTGGGATTGTTGTTTTTGTGAACACTTGTAGCGAATGCGTGTGATACATAAAGAAAAATGAGTGCTTCAGTGCAAACATACGAACGCAATTACCTCCTGCGTCGTAGACGAGGATCTGGGTACCCGCCACCCAACGTGATACAGTGCCTTAAGTCCTTAAAACTATTTCGAAACCGTGGATCGAGAGGAGGCAAAAGTGTGGTGCGTCCCATCAAGGTAGTGACCTCCAGTGCCAGAGACGACCGCAGGGTGGAGAAGAGGGAATACAAACACTTTGAGGTGCCGAGAACGTGGTATAGTCTTCCCTCACTCCTCTTATTTAATGCAACGTCTCTGGCCAACAAGATGGACGAAGTGATTGTGACGGTGAGATCTACTTGTGCGGACATTGTGGCGGTTACTGAGGCGTGGCAGATTGTTCCTGAGGTGTGCACGATGCAGGACTACCAGCTATACCATCACCTCAGGTCAGGGCGCAGGGGGGGGGGAGTGGCCGTCTTCTGCCGCTCTGCCCTCAGCCCCTCACACCTCCCTGTCGATATTCCTGCCGGTGTGGAGGCCCTGTGGGTGAGAGTCACGCCCCCCTCCCATCCCAACAACACGGCCTCCATCATAGTCTGCGTCGTGTACCACCCCCCACGAGCCGCCACTGCACAGTTGCTCACCGCTCACATTATCAACACTGCTGATGCCCTGAGGGTGAGGTATCCTGCTGCCAAGCTGGTCATCTGTGGGGACTTTAACAGATTAGATATCAACGATATCCTACACCAGCTACACCTCACCCAGGTCGTGGACTTCCCCACCCACCAGCAAGCCATCCTCGACCTTATCCTCACAGACCTGGGCCAGCAGTACTCGCCACCCAAGCCGCTGCCTCCCATGGGACGGAGCACCCACCTCTCCATACTGTGGTCACCCACACCCACCACCTCGACCCCCCGGTCAGCTGTCACCAGGACCCACCGCCCCATGCCTGACTCAGCCATGAGGGAGTTTGGGCAGTGGGTGACACAACACCCGTGGACCGAGGTGCTGGATGAGGAGGACGTCCACTTAAAATGGCAAAACTACGTCGCCACTACTACAGCAGCCTTCCACCACTACTTCCCAGCCAAGAGCGTCACAACGCACCCGTCTGATGCTCCCTGGATGACGCCCCGCATTAAAAGACTCATGCGTCAGCGGACCTGGGCGTTCCACTCCTGCCCGGTCCTTTACAGGAAACTAAGAAACAGAGTAATCAGGGAGATTAAGAATGCAAAGGCAAGCTATTACCCAGACAAGATACACCACCTCAAGCTGACCAACAACAGACAGTGGTACGCTAAGATCAAAGCTTTGTGTGGCTTACAAAAGCACACTTCATCCCTTCCTTGCACCTCACACCTTCCTGCTAATCTCGCGGCTCAGGAGATGAACGATCACTTTGCTGCTATCTGTCAAACCTTTCCTCCCCTCCACACCACTCCGCTTCCTGCCTATCTGCCCGCTCCCTCCCCTCCACACACTGTCCAGGCGATGGATGTTTTTAAGAGAATACTTAAATTTAAACCAAGATCCACCACACCCACTGACCTTCCTATAAAAATTTACAAGGAATTTGCTGTAGAGCTAGCAACACCGCTATGCTCCATAATAAACGCCTCACTCTCCCAACACTCTTGCCCCGCGGACTGGAAGACATCTTATGTCACTCCCATCCCCAAAACTTCCAGTCCTCAGTCACTCAATGACCTCAGGCCAGTCTCTATCACCCCCATCCCTAGCCTTATTTGTGAAGATTTTGTATATGACTGGGCATACACCAAAATTTGTAACACCGTGGATATCAGACAATTCGGAAATATTAAAGCCACCTCCACCTCACATTACCTGACCAGCTTCCTTGAATTCATCCACAGCCACCTGGACAAGCGAAACACCTCTCTAGCTGTTGCTTTTGTCGACTTCAAAAAAGCCTTTGATCTAGTTGATCACACTGTTGTCATCAGCAAGGCAGTAAGTCTGGGTCTCCCTCCTAATCTGATAGCGTGGCTAGCCGACTTCCTCACAGGGAGACGTCAGGCCGTTCGCTATCAGGGCTCTGTCTCTAATTTCCAACAGCTGACATGTGGAGTCCCCCAGGGGACCAAGATGGGTCCTCTATGCTTCCTCCTCCTCATCAACGACGCCCTCACCGACACCCCCCATCGCTGGAAGTATGTGGACGACTGCACCGTGGGCGTCCCAGTTTCCAACAAGAACCCGGACTACTCGCCACTGCAAGCAATTCTGGAGCGACTGCGGACGTGGACAGAGGAGAGCAGGATGACCATCAACCACAGCAAAACTGTGGTGATGCATTTCTGTACCTCCTCTGTACCAGTGCCCCCTCCCCGGCTCACAGTGGGCCCTCACCCCCTCCAGGTGGTCCAATGTGCCAAGCTTCTCGGAGTCACGGTGGACGACCAGCTGACCTGGAAGCAGCATGTCGCCAGCACCGTGAGATCAGCTACCTACAGGCTGTACATGCTGCGCAGACTCAGGTCGCTGGGGACGCCGACAGATGAGTTAAGGGGGGTGTACCTCACCTTCATCCTCCCCAAACTCATGTACGCCTCCCCAGCGTGGTCCTCCTCCCTCACACACACTCAACAGCTACAGCTAGAGAGTGTGCAGAAAAGGGCGTGCAGGGTCATCCTTGGCCCTGCATACACCACCTATGAAGAAGCCCTGACCACCCTGAGTCTGTCCAGAATATCCACCAGGCACCGAGAGGCTCTGGAGAAGTTTGGAAAGGGACTACTGCATCATCCGCGTCTCAGAGACATGCTGCCGCCCGACGCGCCTCGCCCTGTCCGTGCCACCAGACACCACAACAAAATAACGCCCCTGAAGGCGCCGCGCACGGACCGGTACAGACTCAGTGCGATTCCCACCATGGTGCGAGCCATCAATCGATAGTATTTCCCTCCTAGATTAGTCTTACCGTTAGGATTAATGTTAAGTTTTTCCCCATCCCCTATGTACATTTTCAGTTTGTCAACTGCCTAAATAATAAACCGTTTATTATTATTATTATTATTACACACACACACAGACACAAACACACATCAATCAATTGTTTCTTCTAGACTTGACTTACCTTTAGGATTAATGTCAAGTATTTCCCCACCCCCAATGTCCATTTTCAGTTTGTTGACTGCCTAAAGAATAAACCGTTTATTGTTATTATTATTATTATTACACACACACACACACACACACACACACACAGACACACACAACACACACACACATAACTTACACACACACAATACACACACACACACACACACACACACACACACACACACACACACACACACACACACACACACACACACACACACACACACGCCCCCCTGCCATCCCAGCAACATGGCCTCCATCATCGTGTGCGTCGTGTATATCCCCCCAAGAGCCGCCACAGCACAGTTACTCACCACTCACATCATCGACACTGCTGATGCCCTGAGGGTGAAGTATCCTGCCGCCAAACTGGTCATCTGTGGGGACTTTAACAGATTAGATATCAAGGATATTCTACACCAGCTACACCTTACCCAGGTCGTGGACTTCCCCACCCACCAGCAAGCCATCCTCGACCTTATACTGACAGACCTGGGCCAGCAGTACTCGCCCCCCAAACCGCTGCCTCCCATGGGACGGAGCACCCATCTCTCCATACCCACACCCACCACCTCGACCCCCCGGTCAACCGTCACCAGGACCCACCGCCCCATGCCTGACTCAGCCATGAGGGAGTTTCGGCAGTGGGTGACACAACACCCGTGGAACGAAGTGCTGGATATGGAGGACGTCCACTTAAAATGGCAGAATTACGTCACCACCACCACAGAGGCCTTCCACCGCTACTTCCCAACCAAGAGCGTCACAACGCACCCTTCTGATGCTCCCTGGATGACACCCCGCATTAAAAGACTCATGTATCAGCGGACCTGGGAGTTCCACTCCTGCCCGGTCCTTTACAGGAAACTAAGAAACAGAGTAATCAGGGAGATTAAGAATGCAAAGGCAAACTATTACCCAGACAAGATACACCACCTCAAGCTGACCAACAACAGGCAGTGGTACGCTAAGATCAAAGCTTTATGTGGCCTACAAAAGCACACTTCGTCTCTTCCTTGCACCTCACACCTTTTTGGTTCTCTCGCGGCTCAGGAGATGAACGATCACTTTGCTGCTATCTGTCAAACCTTTCCTCCCCTCCACACCACTCTGCTTCCTGCCTATCTTCCGGCCCCCTCTCATCCCCCCAGTGTCCAGGCGGTGGATGTTTTTAAGAGAATACTTAAATTCAAACCAAGATCCACCACACCCACTGACCTTCCTATAAAAATTTACAAGGAATTTGCGGTAGAGCTAGCAACACCGCTGTGCTCAATAATAAACGCTTCACTCTCCCAACACTCTTGCCCCGAGGACTGGAAGACATCTTACGTCACCCCCATCCCCAAAACCTCTAGTCCTCAGTCACTCAATGACCTCAGACCAGTCTCTATCACCCCCATCCCTAGCCTTATTTGTGAAGATTTTGTATATGACTGGGCCTACACCAAAATCTGTAATACCGTGAATATCAGACAGTTTGGAAATATTAAAGCCACCTCCACCTCCCATTACCTGACCAGCTTCCTTGAATTTATCCACAGCCACCTGGACAAGCTAAACACCTCTCTAGCTGTTGCTTTTGTGGACTTCAAAAAGGCTTTTGATCTTGTTGATCACACTGTTGTCATCAGCAAAGCAGTGAGTCTGGGTCTCCCTCCTAATCTGATAGCGTGGCTAGCCGACTTCCTCACAGGGAGGCGTCAGGCCGTTCGCTATCAGGGCTCTGTCTCTACTTTCCAACAGCTGACTTGTGGGGTCCCCCAGGGGACCAAGATGGGTCCTCTATGCTTCCTCCTCCTCATTAACGACGCCCTCACTGAAACCCCCCATCGCTGGAAGTATGTGGACGACTGCACCGTGGGCGTCCCAGTTTCCACCAAGAACCCGGACTACTCGCCAGTGCAAGTGATCCTGGAGCGACTGCAGACGTGGACGGAGGAGAGCAGGATGACCATCAACCACAACAAAACTGTGGTGATGCATTTCTGTACCTCCTCTGTACCAGTGCCCCCTCCCCAGCTCTCAGTGTGCCCTCACCCCCTCCAAGTAAACCGATGTGCCAAGCTCCTCGGAGTCACGGTGGACGACCAGCTGACCTGGAAGCAGCATGTCGCCAGCACCATAAGATCAGCTACCTACAGACTGTACATGCTGCGCAGACTCAGGTCGCTGGGGACGCCGACAGATGAGTTAAGGGGGATGTATCTTACTTTCATCCTCCCCAAACTCATGTACGCCTCCCCAGCGTGGTCCTCCTCCCTCACACAAACTCAACAGCTACAGTTGGAGAGTGTGCAGAAAAGGGCGTGCAAGGTCATCCTTGGCCCTGCATACACCACCTATGGAGAAGCCCTGAACACCCTGAAGCTGTCCAGACTATCCACCAGGTACAGTGAGGCCCTAGAGAAGTTTGGAATGGGACTTCTGAATCATCCACGTCTCAGAAACATGCTGCCGCCTGACGCGCCTCGCCCTACCCGTGCCACCAGACACCACAATAAGATAACGCCCCTAAAGGCGCCACGTACGGACCGGTACAGACTCAATGCGATTCCCACCATGGTGCGAGCCATCAATCAATAGTCTCTTCTAGATTTGACTTACCTTTAGGATTAACGTCAAGTATTCCCCCACCCCCAATGTACATTTTCAGTTTGTTGACTGCCT